>NC_056740.1:476848493-476880993 GCF_019279795.1 Protopterus annectens
AATCAATATACATTTTCTGCAATGTTTAAAGCTTTTCCAGGTCTAGATACCAAAATATGGAACCCTTTTCCTGTCACTGTCAATGAACTACTGACTTTAGATTCTTCCCAGAATAACTGCAACTTATTGTTTCAATTCGAAACAAAGTGTCTCTGTACAACTTATTGCTTCAATTTGAAACAGTGTCTCTGTACTGGAGCTGTTACACAGTATGTCTTTCCTTATGATGTTCTTATATTCTTATGTTTGAGATCAGGATGATGTGTACAATTAATTTAACAGTTTTATGCTAAACTTTATTATTATGATGTTGCAATCTACATTATTATTATTATATGCTGACTGCTATAAATGTATGTTTTTCCTCTAGTATTATACATAAAAGGAATGTCCAGTTCACTTACCTGCAAACTTAATTAATTATACACATTATAAGGTATATGTATTTTATAAGAAGGTGAATTAGTGTTGTAAGTGGAGTTTTTTCTCCCCAGATAAATAACGCAGGTACAGTACGAATGAACTTGGCAAACTAAGTGTATATATAAATAAATACATTAAATGCACTCTGCCTAAAGTTTTATTACATGTAACAGTAAAATGGTGGGCTTTATTTATATGTACAATAAGACAGAAGAATAGATTGATGAATTTTGAGCCATTATTTCAATTAGCACATTTAATTGTTATGTTGTTGATATATCGACATTAATGTAACTTGAAATGCATAACTACAGAAAGGAAGTGTTCTTCCAGGAAGAATAAACACTGATCCTTGGCTTATTTGCTTATTTACAGGCTCCAGAGCAACTGATGCACAACTCTTGGATGAGATATGAGTAGAGCTTCACCACTGACATCTATCAACACACATGCGATATTCTCTGGAACTGAGAACTGAAGGTAAGGTGTGTGCAAAGATTCACTGATCTTCTATCAGCAGAAGGCTGAAGGCCACATATGTATCAAAATATATCATTTACTTTCCCACCAACCAAAACTGCTTGTCTGAGGAACTCCAGTGTTTGCACAGTGCCTCAATTAGAAAGTTTTATGTACAGCTTAGGCTAGCTAGCTGAAACACACAGACATAAAAAGTAATCTTCATTTACAGGAAGATAGATTTTTTCTATGTCTAAAAATGTAATGCCCTTCATTTTAGATGGAAATATTTAATGTTTAATATTTTTTGTGCAAAACTCCATAATGTATTTCAAAATGCTATTGTATCACACAGAGATGAGATAAGTTGCTGTACTGTCCATAGTTTTAAGCATAATGCCAAAATATGTAGTACAGTAACCATTGTGAAACAAGTCTGTCTTACTGATTACTACGTAAATGGGACCCCTGCTTATGACTGGCAAAGTCATTACAGATTTAGGTACCTTAGTTGGTAATCATCAGTTATGGTTAAGAAATCCTTCTGCCTTGCCCACTTAATTACCAAAGTTATAGCCTCCAGTTCCAAGAATGCCATAATCATTTTGTCTCCTGATCAGGCCAATAATAGAATACCATGCACCATTTGGAATGTACCTCTCCAAGCAGTTTACCTAACTAACCAGAAAGACTACAATGTTTTCTAACTAAAGAAAACAAAGCTCTAAGTTCCCTTAGCTACCCAGACAGACAACAAATCCTCCTGCTTTTCTCTGTCTCATGCCATCTCCTGTGTGATGTCCTCTGCATTGACTTTTTTGCTATGAAACATCCTGTCATACAGACCTCTTCCATCTAGGCTAACTGCCCTGAAGAGCCATTTTAAACCTAGCCAATAACCCAAGACAGAATCAAATCCTGTACTCTGTGTCTATAAGACAATAATTTTCAAACTGCTAACACTGCAGTGCACCCCCCAATGCTGCACTGCACTGCTAACACTGCAGTGCACCCCTAATGCTGCACTGCACTGCTAACACTGCAGTGCACCCTAATTCTGCACTGCACTGCTAACACTGCAGTGCACCCCTAATGCTGCACTACACTGCTAACACTGCAGTGCACCCCTAATGCTGCATTGCACTGCTAACACTGCATTGCTCCCCCTAATGATGCACTGCACTGCTAACACTGCAGTGCAGCATTAGGGGGTGCTGCATTCTTGAGTGTGTCATCCTTTGGAGACATTAAATTGAGATCCCATCTGCTTTGGCTGGTGAGAGCTCAGGTAGATGAAAAAGATCCCATACCACCTATCAAAAACAGTTGGGGAAAGCTCCCCAGTAACCTAGTCAAATTTCTGCTAGTAGCATAAATGTCACATAAAAAGAGGGCACTAGCCTAATCGAACTAACCTGGCCAACAAAGAATAAATAAAATAAATCTCTGTGTACATCCATGCAAGATACATACTCTGTCCTTGGTTACAATATAACATAAAGAATACTGGAAAATGATTGTATAGTTTAAATTTCTCTCTGTAGCATGAAATAGGGGGTTGGTATGCAATAAAATGTTTTCTTTGTAAAACTAAAGGTAAGGGAGGGTCACAAATTAGTTTTGTAAGACAGAGATGTGCCTGCTTGAGATGTAAGTCATTGGAAACAAAAATATTCAAGATAAGAATTTGAATAAGGAACGGTGAACTTCTCCATCATGAAATTATAAGGGGGAACCACATGCCTCGCTAATAGTATAAAAAGGAAGGTACCATACAGAAAGGTCTTGCAGACTCTGGGCATAGCTAAGGGGTTGGAGTTTTGATAAATACAGAAGACAGATATGGCAGCTAACTCAGTCTTTGAAGAATAACTAAGCTTTACATTAGAGAGCCCCAAAAAATACTGAACAATCAGAGACACTTGAGAAAAAAAGATGCCCATATCCCTGGTTGAAGCCCAAATATAAAAGCTTTTGCAGTTTCCTAATAAGTCTAATGAAAGAAAAGCTGATGGGAAAATTAAATGAAGTAACACTCAAGCTGAAAGTTCTTTGATTCTGATAAGTAATGAAACAGTAACAACCAAGGTGTTAGTCCGAGAGGGTGGCGTTCCAAACTGGTTGTTCCAGATGAATGAATCAACAATTACTTGTGATGTTGGAGATGAAATGGAAAATCTAAGAGAAGATCCTTAAACATCAGTAAAAATGTTTGACAGTGCTAGTATGGGCCTCCCAGAATTACAGTACCATAGAATACCTAGCTCTGACAATAAGCTTCACTTTCTAAGGAGGTAAAGGGAAGACATAGAGAAGGGGCCTGGGCCAAGACTGAGTCGGTGTACTTTTCATCTTATCATCTGAAGGAAGAATAAGGAAGAGCTACTTCTTATAAATAGCGTTCATGGGAATTACAAAAGAATCACAGATGTGAAGACACCAGGTTTTAAATGAGAATCAAACCTTGCAACTTGTGGTTGAAAGGCATACACCTTAACCACTGTACCACTTGGCCTTCAGAGGAACTCAGTGGCACTCATGCAACAGTAACTTCAGCATGTTTTGCAAGACATTTGGATTTCTACAGAATATAAACTGACAACAAATCAGATGATGCTTCTACAGAGTGAATTAGAGTGTGTTTCTCTCAGATTGTAGATGCAATAAGCCAACACAATGTTGTACAACTGAATGCTGATGTGGCTTTGTGGAATCAACTCTTGCAGAGCCTGAAGAAAAGGGAAGATTGTTCTTATTTCTACAACACACTGATATGTTGTTTTGATTCCTGATTTGAATATCAAAGTCCTTCTAAAATATTGCCTAGATAGTATCTCCCCCATCCTAGGAAGCAAGTAACCATTGAGAGTATAGTTTTGTTTTGAGAAGAGAACTACAAAAGGTTTATCAATTGTTTGACAGGGTAATCCACTAATGTAAACTTCTCAAACTTTCAAGGGATCTGAGTCCTCAGACTATTGGCTTTTTATGTCTCATTGCTATACTCCATAACTTTCAACCAATCAGGGACAAATTGCAACAGAATCAGGGAGAAATCCAGAAATAATCAGTGACACTTAAAATATTTGCACTATTAATTTGAGATACATTTTCTAAACTAAAAATAGAATATAACTCTAATTGCTATCAATATAGTAGTGTCAATGGTGCAAAAGGTAGCACACTCACGTTTGGTGCAGAAGGCTGTGGGTTATATTCCCACCCCCAGGTAGATTGATTGCTGACACTGTATTGCAGAAAAAGGGGGGGTGCTGCACTCTTGAGTGTGTCCTCCATTGGTGGTAGCTCAACTAGATATAAAAGATCCCACAGCACCTACTTCAGATGACACGTTAAATCGAGGTCCCATCTGCTTGAGTTGGTGAGAGCTCAGGTGGATGTAAAAGATTTCACAGCACCTATTGAAAAGAGTATGGGGTCCTTTATTTGTATTCTATTTACAACTTATATACACCAATATTATATATTTACATAGTCCATCACTGTTTATAATGAAGAATTACTCACGTCTTTTTTCCACACGCCCATTCCTTTTTCCGCAACCACAATTTGATTATTTTTATAATTACTGGAAAAACCCATTTTCCATTAAACATTACGTCACTGAGACTTTTATTCCAAATTACCCATGAAACATAAAATATTCTCTTATCTCTTCTTACTGTTTCCACTTTTTTGATATTTATTATAATAGCCATATGCTATCTTATCCATATTTATATATTTTTCTTTCATATTTCAAAATAAATTTTCTTGGCAGTTTTTCCATAACATTCTCACTTTTTCACATGTTCTACTGCTTCCTCTTCACCAGAATATAAGCACACTTTTATTTTTATATGGCATATTACTTTTAACAAAAGGTTTATTTATACCTAACCTCTGTAAAAATCTTGAAATTCTGCCCATTTTTATACCATTTCTTTCTTTCTTTCTTTAATAGCTTTTACCTTTTCTTCTTGCAAATTTTTCATGGATTAATACAAAATGATTGGTCCATTATTTCTTCATACCATTTTTTTTACATAATTAATCTTTATTTTCCATTTTCTAATCTTTTCAATATAACTTTGCATTTTTTTCATTATAATATTCTATTTTTTTCTTTTATTAGATCAAACTTTTTCCTACATATCTTTATAATTACAATAAAATCTTTCCCTATCCTTTATCCATATTAATATTTTATGTAAATTTAAAGAACCCCCAAATACTATTGGATTTATTAATCCTAAGCCACCAACTTCTTTACAACTCTCCTCTTTTCATCAGATACAGTCTTGAACCCCATATAAAAGCACAAATTATTTCTATTATTTCCTTTTCATATATTTCTGGAATCATAAAAACACTTACTAAATATGCCATTTTGCTTAACACAGAATTATCAAAATTTGCTTTCTTTTTATAAGATAATTTATATGTTTTCCATAATGCACATACTTCTTTTATATTTCTTATTACATTTATCCATTACCTTTTCTTTATTTCATTAATGCAAAACTCTATTTCCAAAATCCTTATTTCAGTTATAGCAAATTGTGTAACTGCTTGCTGCTCCATAGTCCTTGATTTTTTCCTCTATTGAGATCCATCCCTATTCTTTTTAATAATGTTATTAAATATTGAATTACTCTTTCCATCCAAAATAAATTTTTGTTATAACAACTATATCATCTGCATAGTCATTATAATTGGAATTTTTACACATTTTCCTATTTCATATTCTGCTGTTCTCATCTTACTCTTAATTTACTATTTATTAAATTCCTAATTTAAACACACAAAGAAAATATTATTGGACATCCTTGTCTAATCTCATTATTCATTTCTACTTCCCTACTTAACTATCCATTAATTAGTATTCTCACTCTTTTATTTTTATAAGCACTCATACAAACTCTTTTAATTATCTTACTAATATGTAGGTTATCCATATATTTTCATAATACTTCATGCTCTATTGTATCAAAATATTTATTAACATCACCTAATTTTATTTTTTTCTTGTACATCTTTCATAATGTCATCTACTACTTCCCTTATAATCATTAAAAGTTCTTCACAACCTCTATCTTTAATGACAAATACTATTTCTTCTATTATATTTTGTATTTTATTCTCCATCCTTTTTTGTATAATCTTCATAAATATCTTATAGTCAGTGTTATTTCATACTATTGGTCTCTAATTTTATTTTTTATTTCTTCTTTTTCCCCCTTTTCCATAAGAATTTTAAGATTCCACTATAAATTTCCTTCTGCTTCATAGGTTCATATGTGTTTACTAGGAAAACGACCACAAGGACCTTTTGAAGCCTATATATGCATCCCAAATCTCTGACAAGTTCTGATACCCTTGATAAGTGTAAGCAGGGGTTTGGGAGATGCACTATTTACAGGTTATCTGTGTCTTTTAGAGACATAAGTGCTTAAAATCTTCTTCCATCCACTCATTCAAAATCTTTACAAAATAAGTTTTTTGCCAATCTTTAAATTTCTTATACATTTCATAACTAATGTCATCTAAACCTGGTGCAGAATCTATATTAACTTGTTTAGTAATTTATCTAATTTTTCTACAGTTATTTCTCTTTCTAATTCTGTATTCATTAACTCTGTGATTTTTTTAACTTGCCAATCTGTTTGGATTTCTCTGCTTTCTTTCTTTTTATCCACCTTTTCTATATATTCCACCATTTGCTTTTTCTTAACTTCACCATTTTTATCCCTAATTTCCCTTATTATACCACTTTTCTCTTTTACCACTTTTCCTAAGTATGCTGATAACTCTTATTTTTTCCTTGTAGTAAATATCTTTGGTTAAATAACATGGTTTTAATTCTTTCCTAATTTTTTCTCAGGTATTATTTTTTCTTTTCACAGAATTCCATTTTATATTCCAGATTTTTGAAAACCCTTTCAGATTCATCCACATATTCCTCTTTCTCTTTTTTTCTTAATAACTCCTCTATATTTCTTTTTAAATACTATGCACCACTCAGACCAATTTTTATAAAATGGTATTGTTGTGAAATTTCTTTCCATAACTGTGTAAATATATCTTCTCCATTTTCTTCTGTATTCCATTCTTTTTCATGTATTCTTTGTATTCGATTTCATATCCTAATATACTCCTTATATTCTTCAATTTCTATCCATATCACTGGATGGTCTGAAAATCCAGCCCTTTTACTTCTGTTTCTTCTACTATTGTTATCTCTTCTGATCACCATCATCATCATCATCATTATCACCATCACCACCATCATCATCATCATCATCATCATCTTCTTTCGGCTGCTCGCCACAATGGATCATCTGTTTCCATTTCTTCCTGTCCTCTGTATCATGCTCTGTCACACCAACCACCTGCATGTATTCTCTCACCACATCCATAAACCTTATCTTAGGCCTTCCTCTTTTCCTGTTACCTGGTAGCTTCATCCTTAGCATCTTTTTCACAATATACTCTGCATCCCTCCACAGCACATGTCCAAACCAATGTAATCTTGCTCTCTGACTTTGTCTCCAAACCTTCCAACCTGGGCTGACCCTCTAATATGCTTATTCCTAATCCTGTCCACCCTCATCACACCCAGAGCAAATCTTAACATCTTTAAGTCTGCCACATCCAGCTCAAACTCCTGCCTTTTTGTCACTGCCACTGTCTCCAACCCCTGTCTTTTTGTCAATGCCACTGTCTCCAACCCATATAACATAGGTGGTCTCACTACCCTTTTGTAGACCTTCCCTTTCACTCTTACTGGTACTCGTCTGTCACAAATCACTCCTGACACTCTTCTCCACCCACTTCATCCTGCTTGTACTCTCTTCTTCACCTCTCTTCCACACTCACCATTACTCTGAACTATTGATCCCAATTATTTAAACTCATCCACCTTCGCCATCTCTACTCCTTGCATCCTCACCATTCCTCTATCCTCCATCTCATTCACACACATATATTCTGTCTTAGTCCTGCTAACCTTCATTTCTCTTCTCTCTAGAGTATATCTCTATCTCTCCAGGGTCTCCTCCACCTGTTCCCTACTCTCACTACAGATCAGAATGTCATCCGTAAACATCATAGTCCATGGGGACTCCTGTCTGATCTCGTCTGTCAACCTGTCCATCACCATTGCAAATAAGAAAGGGCTCAGAGCTGATCCTTGATGTAATCCCACCTCTACCTTAAACGCATCCATCACTCCCACCACAGACCTCACCGCTGTCACACTACCCTCATGCATATCCTGTACAACTCTTACATACTTCTCTGACACTCCCCAACTTCTTCATACAATACCACAACTCCTCTCTAGGCACCCTATCATTTGCTTTCTCTAAGTCTACAAAAACACAATGCAACTCCTTCTGACCTTCTCTGTACTTCTCCATCAACTCTCTCAGAGCAAACATCGCATCTGTAGTGCTCTTTCCCAGCATGAAACCATACTGCTGATCAGTAATCATCATGTCCCTTCTTAACCTAGCTTCCACTACTCTTTCCCATAACTTCATGCTGTGACTGATCAATTTAATCCCTCTGTAGTTACTACAGCTCTGCACATCATCCTTATTCTTAAAAATCGGTACCAAAACACTTTTTCTCCATTCCTCAGGCATCCTCTCACTTTCCAAAATTTCATTAAACAATCTGGTTAAAAACTCCACTGCCATTTCACCTAAACACCTCCATGCTTCCACAGATATGTCATCTGGACCAACAGCCTTTCCATTCTTCATCCTCTTCATAGCTATCCTTGCTTCCTCCTTGCTAATCCATTGCACTTCATGATTCACTATCCCAACATCATCCAACTTTCTCTCCCTCTCATTCTCTTCATTCATCAACCCCTCAAAGTACTCTTTCCATCTGCTCAACACATCCTCCTCACTTGTGAGTATGTTTCCCTCATTATCCTTTATCACCTTTACCTGCTGCACATCTTTCCTAGCTCGGTCCCTCTGTCTAGCCAATCAGTACAGGTCCTTTTCTCCCTCCTTAGTGTCCAACCTTTCATAAAACTCTCCATATGCCTTATCCTTAGCTCTTCTGATGATATAAAATAATCATTCTCTGTTTTAAACACATTTCTTTTACACATCCATCGATTTCTTTCCCATGAATACAACTTTCCACATTTTGCTACTTCCTTCATTATTTTTATATATATTCCCTTTTTCTTTCTTCTTTCTCTCAAATCACAATTCAAATTTCCTGTTTTTATTATACTCCTGTTCACTATAACATAATCTAATATTTGCTGAAATAAACCTTCCCTTTGCTTAACTGTTACATAGGCATATATCGCTATAATTCTATATATCTTTTCTTGCCATCTGATGTCTAGGATAGCCAATCTACCTATGCATACTAAAATGTTGTTTACTTTGCAGCCTTACCACCAGTTTTATTTTATTTGTATTTTCTGGATCACTTTTTTTCTCCTTCAGTGTACTTGTCACCATCTCAGCATAGGTTTTCTTCTTTCCTCCCCATCTGCCTCTTCTTCCCTTATTTTTTTCATTATTTCTTCCCATGATGGTTCACCACTGTTCACAGTTTTGCTCTGGATAATCATTTCTTGTAATATATCATCCTGCAACCCTCTTGACTAGATAGTTGCAACAACACATCCATCTGTTTCTTCGTTTGACTCTGCAAAATGGTTTTGTTGAAACAAAACCTCTGAATCCACAATAACACCATCTTCTGAGCTGGCATTCACCTGTGCTCCCTCACGTTTGGTTTCCAGATGCACAGATGTCCTCTCAGCCACCACTGTTCTAGGACTAGGATGTTCACTTGTAATCATTGGTGATACTCACCAAGATTACTGTAATGACTAGGGGAAGTTCCCTGATGGCTTGACCAAATTTTCCCTAGTGCTATAAATACCATCTCAACCTTGAGTCTCCCCTGAAAATGTGCTATTAGCCTTGTGGGACAAATCTTTTCAACAGAAGATAAATAAAATAAATAATTTATTAAGCACAATTCAACACATTTTCTCCAAGAGTCTCTAGTTTTAAAAGGGATTAAGAGGGAGAGACCTAAAATTTGAGTCGAAATCATGGACAGTTAAGAGGTATGCTGTGCTCTCTTGTATTTGCTGTAATGTAGCAGCACCACTAGAATCAAGGCTGTCATTAGCCTCTGAATCATGCTTCTGGCCTCCAGCCTCTGACTCATGATCCTGGACCCCACAGCAGCAGATCTGAGGCAAAGATAGGAGTGTCAGATTCCACCTCCCTGGTTGATCTGATGACTCAATGTTTTGCCCAAGGGAGTTTCTTACTCCCCGAATCAGCAATCTCAGTTCATGGTGTATAATGCAAGACATGCTTTAAGACTGAAGTCTCATAGTATCAGACGTCACCTCCCAGAAGTTTGGCCCACAGCTAGGAGTGTGAGATTCCACCTCCTAGAAGCCTGGCCCATACCTTGGAGTGTCAGACTCCACCTCCCTGGAAGGTCTAATGCAAAGGCACTAATGTTAGACACCACCTGCTGCAAGCCTGGCCCATAACTAGGAGTGTCAGACTCCACCTCCCTGGAAGGTGACTCTAAGGCAGATCCATTAACGTCAGACTCTATCTCTCCGGAAGGCCTGAGGCAGAGCCACTAATGTCAAACTCTGTCTGTCTGAAAACCTTAAATCAGAGTCGAGAGCATTGGATTCCCACCTATACATCTTCTCAGCATATCTGAGGCACAACCAGGAATCCCAGTCAGCATCTCCCTGGAAGGCCTGAGGTAAAGTCTGGATTGCCAGACTCCACCTCCCAGACGGGCCTGATGACTGAAAGTTTTGCACAAGGGAGCTTCTCTCTCACTTAAATAGCAAGCTCAAATTTTAGTGTAATTCTCTGTATTCCAAAAGACATGCTTTAAGATTGAAATCGCCTAGTAAAATTATTTTTTGGTATTATTACAAGAGGAAGTTATATCAAATAGGAGGTATCTAAGTTTTTATAAGATGAGGGTGGATGAAGGTACACCACTACTACTAGGTGCAGAGTGCTTTTATTAGGAGAGGGAATTTGGGAAAGTGGCCAGTTTGGCAGGTAGCCAGATGTAGGATTTCCTTGAGCAAGTAGTTAGATCTTTAAGTGTGATCTAAAAAGTAAGAGATTGTCTCCTCCCTTTCTGGGATCAGGTCTAAGATCAAAATGGTTGTCATATCCAGAGAAGAAGTGATACATAAAAGAGTTGCTGAAATAGTTACCAGGTTCATAGGTTCATAGTTAAGTACTAAGCTAACTGCCTTAGAGAGCCATTTTAAGCCTACCCAATTATCCCTTGTGAGACTCAAACCCTGCACCTTGTGTTTGTAAGGCAAACACCTTATCCATTAAGCCACCCTCCCAACCCCTTGGTTATGTTGTGTCAGGAGAGTATTAATTTGATCAGTTTTGTTTCTTAGACTTTGTTCATTTATAAAGAAACAAGATGGTGTAGTTTGTCTGGATTAGTTTCAATGTTACCCTGAGGAAGAAGGATTGTGATAGAAGTGAATTTGTATAGATATTTAGGACATTTTAGATGTCTGTAAGAAAGTAGGTGAGTTGAAAAGGAGTGCCTGAGTGGAGTAATGTGATTTCATCTGACGGCTCTAAGATGGGTATGAGGTGGTGAAATGTTGGGTGAGTGTATGAACAGGAAGTGAATTGGTATGGGATGAGTGTATGAATTCAAAGCAAAATGGTATGGGGTGAGTGCGTGAATGGGAAGTGAATTGGTATAGGATGGTAAGAAATGCAGGTGCTGAGATGAACTAGGAGTGTTGGTGTGAAATGATAATTTGTAAAGGGTTTTATATTTTGAGTAGTAAAGTGAGTGTTATAGCAGAATTAAGATATTATATAGCATTATAAAATATGTGTGTGTGTGTGTGTGTGTGTGTGTGTGTGTGTGTGTGTGTGTATATATATATATATATATATATATATATATATACATAGGTTTACTATCAAAATGTTGAAGCGGACTCAGTCGAATGATCATATCATAGACCCATGTCTACGAAATGTCATAATACCGAATTCCCACATTGTCAAATTGCATCCCGAATTTGACCTCAGAACACGCATTAACATGGGTTGAGATAAGGGCGAGATTTCTACTTCGACAATGTCGGAGTTCAACATCGTCACATTTGACTTCCGGACTTCGTCAAAGCGGATTCAATCGAACCCACTTCATTTTGATAGTAAACCTATATATTATGGTATGTAAAGTTTTCTCAAGCCATACTACATGAAATGTCTTGCTCTAATCTGTTCACTTGTAAACATTGTAATCTAATGTAAAACCTATTGTAACCTTCTTACTGGAGCTTTTCTCCCCAGGACTCCATTGAAAACGGGTTCATCTTGGCCCAATGGACTATCCTGGTAAACCAACTGCAAATAAATAAAACATAAATAAATAATAAATAAAGTGAATATAACAAAACGTATGCTAATACAGACCTGATGTACTGTGGATATGCATTATAAAACCCCAGAAAGTCAACATTAATATAGAATTTAGTTCAATAGCAGCCACACAATGCAAATATGAGGTAGTCAGTATGCAAAGTTCTCCAGCGTAGAGTGAATATTAGCACATTCAAAGATCACTCCATGTTTGTACTGGGTAAGAAGGTGGGGAGTCCAGCTAATCAGCAAAGCTGCACAGTTCATCTTTTAATCTATTTAGGGCAGGTCAACAGAAAGCTCCCATTAGAAAAGCTGGCACTCAATATGAATTGCAAAGAGAGGAATATGTGACTGTGCCATTTATGAGATTGTATTAGAACTAAATGCTAAAATATTTAATGTGTTTTTCTTGAAAGAAAAGTTTCTAGTCAAACTGTTGGAGACAGTTCTGCAGCTACCATTTGTATTTCCAGGTATGTGTGTGCGTGTGCGTGTGTGTGTGTGTGTGTGTGTGTGTGTGTGTGTGTGTGTGTGTGTGTGTGTGTGTGTGTGTGTGTGTGTGTGTGTGTGTGTTTGTCATTGACTTTAAACTGACATGTATGGACCTTATGGAAAATGTTGCCATCAATTCACCATTTACATCACACATAACTAAGTTTGCATTACCTACTCCTTCAGAAATTCTTGGTGATTTTTTATTTATCTTTAGGAAAACATTAAGTCTTCATATCTTAAGAATGTCAATTTCTTTATTTTCCATTTAATAAAAAGACCTGACTAATGTTAAAAGTAAACCATAATATGATTAAACTTTATCTGCAGCTAAGCTTTGAAAGTTTTGCCCAAGGTAGTTTCTGTCCCACTAAAGTAACAGGCACAATTCTTGGTGTAATTTGATGTATTACGTAAAACGTGCCTTTAATGAGGAAAAATTCCTCTGACTATGAAAATGTAAAGAATTTCACTGTCTTTGTTTACATTTAATATCCTGATGTCTAAAAATATGATGCACTAATCTCCAAGCAGTCATCATATCATTTATGTATGACTTACCGAATAACTGGTCTGAGCAAAGACTATGACTTCTATTTGAAAAAAATTCTCTCAGAAAGAGCTAACTTTTTAAATCAAAATAAGTTACTACTACCTGAAATTTAGAACCTGTAGATTTGAACAGATGATCTGTGCAAGTTTTGTCATGGTTAATGAGCCACAATATTCTTGGGATCTAACCTCATCTGATATATCTCTCTCTTTTATTGGTGTAATTGAATCTCAATGCATTCATGTCTCATACTCATAGCAAAGATTCCCAAGGCTAGCAGTAATATCGGTCATAATATCATGAGTTATGTTATACATTGCTCACTGTGTGAGCCAACTGGCTGGTCCCTTTTCAGAGGTAACCCAGGAGCAGTATCTGGTCAAGTGACTTGCTCAGACTCATACAGTAGTTGAATGAAACCAGAAGGAATCAAACCTTGCACCCTTGAATGAGGAAGCAGCTTATTAAGAGCTGAGCTGAGAACCTTAATCCTCTGCAATAAGTAATTGGGCATTCTTGGACCAGGAGAAAACATTTATGTGTGTGTGTGTGTGTGTGTGTGTGTGTGTGTGTGTGTGTGTGTGTGTGTGTGTGTGTGTGTGTGTGTGTGTGTGTGTGTGTGTAGTCTGTGTGTGTGTGTGTGTGTGTGTGTGTGTGTGTGTGTGTGTGTGTGTGTGTGTGTGTGTGTGTGTGTGTATGTGTGTGTGTGTGTGTGTGTGTCATGTGTGTGTGTGTGTGTTTGTGTGTGTGTGTGTGTGTGTGTGTGTGTGTGTGTGTGTGTGTGTGTGTGTGTGTGTGTGTGTGTGTGTGTGTGTGTGTGTGTGTGTGTGTGTGTGTGTGTGTGTGTGTGTGTGTGTGTGTGTGTGTGTGTGTGTGTGTGTGTGTGTGTGTGTGTGTGTGTGCGCGTGCATGTGTGTGGTCTGTGTGTGTGTGTGTGTGTGTGGGTGTGTCTGTGTGTGTGTGTGCAGGTGTGTGTGTGTGTGTGTGTGTGTGTGTGTGTGTGCATGTGTTGTGCACGTGTGCATGCATGCGTGGTGTGTGTTCGTATGTGTTCGTGTGTGCACGTGTGTGTGTGTGTGTGTGTGTGTGTGTGTGTGTGTGTGTGTGTGTGTGTGTGTGTGTGTATGTGTGTGTGTGTGTGCTCTTCTTGCCTTTAAGTTTTCTGCAGTTTAATCTGTAACTTTTCCTGGATTCACACACAGTTGCACTCCTACAATATTTGTTCTTGTTTCTTCTTCTTTATCTCACTTTTGTTGCCTCCTTTTCCTTTTTAGTCATATGCCCTTTCTTCCACTTTATTTTCACTGCATTCCTTATCTTTGCTTTATTTTCACCTGGTTTTATTCATTTCATTTTTGCTCATGGCTGTTCTTATTAATAAACAATTATTTCCTGGATATGGTTCAGCAATCTCATTGTGTTCACTGTTTTATATACATGTTATCCCCGGGCCTCTACTGAAACATGGGCTCACCCTGGCCCAGTAGACTTCCTGATAAACAAATGCAAATAAATAAATAATGCTTTTTACAAATTACTATTGTATCATTTTTCTCTTATTTTCTGTGTGCTTAACCTGAAATTGATCTTTATTTTTATTTGTTTTTATTTATTTGATCCTGAAATTAATTTCAGGTGCAGGTAACATTGGGTGAGACAGTGATTCAGGTCGTAGCCTGCTATAGGTCTCCAACAATATCCCAAGCCTCACACTCCATGTTCCTAATCACATTGGAGAATACTAGGGTACAACCTCACGCTCTCATACTGGGCCCTCTCAACTACCCCTCCATTAACTGGGAAAACTACTCATGTACCAGTGCACTTGCTCAATGTTTCCTGGACTTCATTAATTCAAATACCCTGGACCAGCTCATTCTTAACCCCACTAGAGGTAGCAACATCCTTGACCTGGTCATAATTAACATGGGTGACTATTGTTGCACACCAATAGTTAACTCCTCCCTGATTAGATCCGACCACAAACGAATCACCCTGGAAATCTACATCCCTCCCATCCCCCACTCTCTCCCCACAAAGGTAACCACCATGAAAAACTTCTCCAAAGCTAACTTAGAGCTCCTAAAAACAGAGGTGGCTAACTTCATGGCACCCATGCAAATGGAAAATAGTTGCATGACTGCCGAATCATACACCAATGCACTGTACAAACACATACACAAATGCATGGATCTCACCATATCCAATAGAACCAAGATGCTCTCCTCCAAAAAAAGGAAGCCAATCTGGTGGTCCCCTGCCATAAACAAACTCTACAACAGAAGGAAGAAACTGAACGGATACAAATGAAGATAAAGATAACAATATAAATGAATATACAATATTTTAAACTAGGACGACGACCAATAAGACTAAGGCAACAGAAGGAAGAAACTGATGCGGAATAAGGTGAAATCCCAAGACTGGAAAAACGCCCTTATCAGCCTCAACAAAAAGTTGAGATCCCTCATCAAATCCTCTAAAGCTAGCTATGAAAACAGAATTGCAGCAGATAGTAAAGACAACCACAAGGTCTTTTATAGTTATGTAAAGAATCTCCATGGCAATACCCAGATTTGCTCTGAGCTACTGCACAATGGTACCTACTATACCGAGCCAGCAGATATTGCCAATATACTGGCCAACAGATTCATTGCCAACTTTACCCCTCTCTCCCCCCAAAAGGACCAATCACAATACCAGTAGATTGCCAGGCACCCAGTATTACTGCTGCACAGGTTAAAACAGCACTGTCCAAGGCCAAGAATACAGCTTCCATGGGACCTGGCAATATCCCTGTCTCTGTTCTACATGAACTACAGAGTGAACTGACACCTCACCTGTGTGCCCTGTTCAAGCACAGCCTCACCTCAGACTTTGTTCCTAACGAATGGCACACTGCTACAGTCAACCCTCTCCACAAAGGAGGTGCGACTACAGACCCTGGGAACTATCGCTCCATTAGCCTGACGAGTCTGATATGCAAAGCTATGGAACACATCATCATGGACCTAATAAACAAGAATATAGGGAATCTCCAAACTCTGGATCCCACACAGTTTGGTTTTGTGAAAGGTAGATAATGCCTACTCAACTTGGTTGACTTCCTTGAGTCAGTCACCAGAGCTGTGGATGAAGGCAAGGTGGTTCATACAGCCTACCTTGATCTGGCCAAGGCGTTTGATACCATTCCCCATTCAGGATTCATAGAAAAACCCTATATTACTAGGTGGATTGCAAACTGGCACACAGATAGAACCCACTGTGTGAAAATAGTGGACTCCAAGTCAGATTGCTGACCAGTCATGAGTGGAGTTCCACAGGGTTCGGTCTTGGGTCCTCTCCTGTTTGGTATCTACTTCTCTGAAGTTCAGGCCAACACAAAGGGTCTCAGGCTGATAAAGGTCGCAGACAATTGCAAGTTGGGAGCTATTATTAACTCCCCAAGTGATGTTGACATCCTGCAGAAAGGCCTCACTGAGACCAACGACTGGTGTCAGAACCATGGCCTTAAGTTCAATGACAAAAAATATGTCGTCATCCCTTTTGGGAAAAACCCAGTTCCCATGAATTACCACATCAATGGTAGTCCACTGAACACAGAAGGAGTTATAAGAGATCTGGGAACACAAGTTGACAGCAGCCTCTCTTTTGACCACCACATTGCCACTGTGGTCAGAAAGTCCTTCTATGTGGCACATCTCAACAAGGGTTTTGCATCCAGGAAGAAAGCGGTGATTGTCTCCCTCTACTCTTCCCTCATTAGGCCAATCATTGAGTACAATGCCCCATTTGGCATGTACCTCACTAGACACCTGCAACAACTGAAGAGGCCACAAAAGTACCTCACAAAGAGGATCCTAGGCCTTAAACACTTGTCCTATATGGTCAGACTCAAAAAACTCCAACTATTCTCTGTCTCATATCGCCTACTTAGAGGCGATCTCTGCTTGACTTACAAAGCCATGTCTGATCCAGCTCTGTTAGAAATGGTACATCTGAAGAATCCCAATCCCTCTGCACCACACGCTGCAGAGACCTCAACCTCATTACCACAATCAACAGAACATGCTGGAGGGACAGGTTCATAACCCAGAGACCGCCCTTGCTATGGAATAGACTTCCAATACATGTCAAACAGAGCACCTCACTGGCCCTCTTCAAAAGAAACCTTGATGAGTGGATGGGAAATAGAAAATTCACTCCGGGGATCACTCCATTGGCTCTACTCGACATAGGCACTGGGAACTAAGGTCGGGTGGCACGATGTCAGGGTAATCCTATGGGCTAGGTTTGTAAAGGCCCCAGGGCCATTAGCCTAGTACATACCTATGAACCTATGAACCTATGAACTAGCCTAATCCTGTTAACAAATCTAAATAAACAAATAAATACAATTCTAATGGTACTTGTATAAAGACATTCTGTTATCTGCCCTTATATTATCAAGAATGCATCTTTGTCACTCAGCGCCACAGTCCATGTACTGTAAGAGTTACTAGACAGTCAGCTCTGTTAATAGTAATGTCTTCCAGAAGTTTAAATGTCTTTCATTTATATTTTAAATCACCAGGAAGAGTGCTCTATATGTGCAGTCTACAACCTATCCGTTTTCTAAACTATTTAAATAGGTGAGGGTCACAGTGGCTGCAAGGTCAGTGAGCCATAACAGACTTCCCTGTCCTCTGCAATCATCTCCAGCTTATCCTTTGGGATTTCAGGGTGTTCCCATTGGGATTTCAAGGTGTTCCCAGACATGCCGAGAGATGTCCCTCCGGCATGTCCTGCATGTACTACAGGTGAACATCCACAGGATATGCCTTGCAATATCTTTCCTAGATGCCCAAACCTCCTCAACTGGCTATTCACAGCCCAGTGGCTGTACCCCAGGATGCTCCTGGCTCACTGTATTCCTCCTTGTATCTTGTCCAGATTGAATTTTCTACTCCAAATGCCTGCACAACCAAAGTAACTTTGCAACCTTCTCTCTTCTTGCATGCACCTACTAGGGCAAGGATCACAGAGATGGCAGGGCTGGCACAAGGGGGGGGGAGTTAATCCGCACTCTACAGCAAGCAGCATGGCAATTCCCCAGTGCCCTTAGTCTCTTCACCGACCGTGGATGGGCTCAGGTTGAGTCTGAGGGAGGCTGAGGCAAATCCAATAAGCCTGGTGAAAGCAGAGAAGCGCTGGTGTCAGCTGATGGTCACATCTACAAGAAGGAAAAAAAAATGAAACCGTAGCAAAGGTGCCTTTAGCCAGATACATCATACATAACGTGGCCAACAAGTCTAAGGCAGTGATTAGAGACCTATTAAAATCATCCACCAAGCTGTCCTGACCATCAGCATGATGAAAACATTGCAGAAGTACAGAAGAAAATAGTTTTGTAGTAGCTTAAAATATTACTAGAAAAATTCGAAAGGGTGTAACTATGGAGACAGCACTATCACATGGCCTGAATATGGTGCCTTCAATACTGGTGATACTCAAAGGATATGTGCTAAGATCTCTGCTTTTTTCACTGTTCATCAATGATATAACTGAAAACCCACTTTCACTCAATTTCCCGTTATACACAGATGATGTCTTTACTCCTTGAAGATAACAAATCACACACAGACATAAGCATACCTGCAACAAGTTTCTAAAAAGTATGCAATTTGTCATCTGCTAACAAATTCCTACTTTTTTGCTGGCAGTGAGTGCTTAGAGTTAAAGCTGTGAGCTGTGGTTCCTGTGGTACAGGGTCTGATCCCCTCAGCTCTCATTGGTTTACTGTGTGACTCTGAGCGAGTCACTTAACTAAACATTGCTCTCACATTGCCCTTGAAAAGGGAGTGTGTGTCCAGTGGGCTTTCCTGGTTTACAATTGGATGTTATTATTATTATTATAATTACTAAATCCAACAAAAACAAATGTATGGTTGTTAGCTTTCATCCTGAGCATATCTAGTTTACCTAGAATCTTACTTATGGATTAACAGCAATATTGCACTAAATATCCCAGAATACAAATATTTCAGCATTATATTTGATCCAGCTCTCTTTTTTACAACCATACTGATTATATTTCTAATAATTCCTATCTCAACTCAAACTTTGTTAAAAGATCTCATCTCCTATCACCAGCAACCATGTATGTTATTGCAAGAAATGTACTCCAAGATAAACCTGAGTATGGATTACCTTTACTGTCTCTATACTCATTATAAAATAGTCAAAGAATTCGGGTAGAAAAAATAAGATTTTTCAGATTTGAACATGACAGGCATGTATCATAACACTAACGTCTCCCAAAGTGAAAAGAGCCAACTTTGGGTAGTTCACGAAAGCATTCAGAATGAAGTTGTCTATAGAGCGTGACTTGTAACTAGAAAGAAGGAACTTTATATACTAATGCAGTTCTGAATTCAGTGACTGTGCATGCATGCTGTTGTATGTTTTTGCTTGAGACTTTTTGTCCATAAACTGTGCAATACAATCTCAAACATGACAAGCAATACTATTTATTTGTTTGCTTGTTTGTATGTAAATGTTTTTATTTTCTTGGTTAACCAGTCTATAAGAGTGATCCAAGTGGACCTTTTTCAGTTTCAGCCTGGGGATGCACAAATCAAGTAAGAATTTTGACAGATATTTGGACAGATATTCGGAGTAGTCAAAATACGGAAACACAACGTTTTGAAAACTTAAAATATTGAAAATGGGAATTTGCTCTTTCCCCAGTGTTGTGTGATCCTGGAGTGGGTCTATATAATTAGTAGGGGGGGTGATGAGGTGCAGGGGGCTTGCCCCACACATTAAATAGATTTTCAATATCTTGAGTTTTCAGCAATTAGTATTTGAAGATTTTAAAATATCAATCAAATTAGTGTATTCACAAAGAATTTGTGGCTAAGACACAGAATATCAAACAGCAGAATCATATATGTGGTTAAATGAACATACACAATATGAGACAACACAATCAGTGCTACTACTACTTATAATTTGTGGAAGAGCGAATAGGATGGTGCACAGCAAAGCAGGAAATTCCAGTATGGAAGAAGGAATAAGCCTCAATGAGTAGGTGGCTAGAAAGGGATAGAGAGGGGAGAAGTGGGCTATAGTAGATTTGGACAGAAATAGGAAAATAGAAGGTAGAACATACATCTGCTTCTTATTTTAGTAAGTTACAACACACCTTCCTATTTCTATGTAGTGTCAGGGGGAACTGTGGGGTGTCAGGCACACTGCATACATATACAAACATAACCACACACATGCAAACACACACACACACACACACACACACACACACACACACACACACACACACACATACAGGCGCACACACACAAACATACACACACACACACACACACACACACACACACACACACACACACACACACACACACACACGCACACACACGCACACACAGGCACACACAGGCACACACGCACAGACACACACACACACGCACACACAGGCACACATGCACAGACACACACACACAAACACTCACAGGCACACACACAAACACACACACACACACACGAGCTGAGACACATACATGCACAAACGCAAGCACGCTTACAACATATATATACACAAACAGGTAAATGCACACCCCCACCAGGCTTAAAGAGAAGACAAAATGACTATATAGACATGAAAAAGTATACTTTAGTATTCCCTTGACTAATTTCCAAAGAAATATCATCCCACTGTAAAGAGGTCATTGTTCTCTTATATTTAGCATTGGTTATTGATTACAACGTCTCCTTTGGAATGTACCTCGCTAGACAAGTCAAACAACTATAAAAAGCACAGAGGTTCCTAACTAAACAAGATCATGGTATTAAAGACCCTGAGCTACCAACAGAGGCAGAAAGCAATGTTTCGTTTATTCAATATCTTATAGAGTCTTGAGGGGGGAGGTCTACGCCTCTCCTTCCACGCCATCAATAGCCCAGTCGTCATTGACCTTCTGTATCCCTACAAGCCTAATAGCTCAACAAATACCAGAACTGGGGACCTAAATCTTCACCAGTAGATAAATAAAACATGGTAGAGAGACAGATTCATTGCACAGCACCTCCCCCACCTTTGGAACAGACTGCAGATAATGATGAAGATTAAGCAATGTGATACACTGCCATCCTTCTTATAGGGCCTAGATGATTGGATGGTACCCATAAATTCACCCAGTGCTTGAGTGGCCTAGCCCAGGTAGACAAAAGGGTACTGGCAGGATGTAAATGGTCATGGGACTTAGTTACCTTGAACTTGCAATGAATTCCATTCAGGGAGAAAAGTATCTATCCAATGATATTTCCAAACAGAGGACTGTATGCATTTCAATAGGTTGCTGCTGTTGTGCGGATGAATTGCAGGGACTCTTGAACTGTAACCATAAAATTCTATGAACATAACTGATCAGAGCTGAAAGGATGAAGAAAATGATTCAGTTAGCATCTGATGTGTGGGATATGATGTATTATCAAAACCAAAATAAATTGATCTATTACCCACAGGATATACAAACAGTTACTCATCTAAGTACTTCCAGGTTATAGGAAGGTCACTAGCATATTTTTTTACTGTTGCCCTTTAACAAATCAATATACCGAAGTGGTAATTTGAGCATTGCAAGTTGATTACATTACATTGATAAAGGTGTTGAAGGTCATTTATATTAAGTTTTTTTTCCTTATTTCTCAATTAGTTATAATTCAGTCACTTAAATTTTGAGAGAGTGCCTGCTTCTTACAAATTAATGATTCAGTTTCTGGAACAATCCAAGACCTATAGCAGCTCTTCGCTTGAATAAGGACATTTGAGGGACAATGTAGTTTTGTTAGGGCATTGTATTGAATTCTGCAGTCTGGAATTCTAAATTCAAATTTTTAACCCGACTGGGTTTTAGTAAAAGTTCTTTTAATGAGTCACTGAAACTTCTAATGCCTGCATTCCTGTACTCATAAATGTCTAAGCATCGAAAAAAATCTAATATGAAATGTGTTAAAAGGTACTTTTAAATCTTTACTTTCAGTATAGTTTTGCAGAAACAAATTAAAAAAAAAACTTTCACTTTCTTTCTTTCTCTAACTGACAAAATGGCCTAAATTAGGCTGAATGGGGACTCTTTAACTGTATCTTTTTATCCAACTAGCTGAACAAGATAATGTTTTAATAAGAATAAAATACCACGCTTTAGCTGGCAAAGTAGAGTGGTACTTTGAACTCTCGCAATACATAAAACTGTCAAAGAAATGAATTACTTTGGCCAGAAAAGGTAAATTAAGTACTTAATGGATTTCTGCAATCCTGTCTGAGTATTTTTTTCCTTATATGATTAACGTGGCTGGTTAATTTAGGATTCATAGTTTCACTCTAACTGTTTGGAGAAAGACGAAACATTAGACAGTGAGGTCCACAGCTCATTATGTTTTCTCATTTGCAAGCAGTTAGGCAAGGCCATTAAACGAAAACTACTTTGAACCTGTAAGTCATTTTTCCAATTAGAAGATATTTTTGTGCGCCAAAGGAAGTTAGAAGAGAACTATTATCAGTGCAATGATTTAATGAGGTAAGATATCGGCGGTATAGTTGGCAGTAGTTACAGCCCTTAGTGACACACCAACAGAGAATTTTTCAAGCTGTAGAGTATATTTCAGCAGCAGAAGCCATAGGGTTGTAAAAAGTTTCTAAAGCATGCTGGGAGAAGTTGATTTCAAAATTATGGGATCAGGTCATTAAAGATTTTAGACCACTGTGTATTGCATTAGAACCAGTAACCACAGAATGTGTGACACAGAAATGCAGTGAGATACACAAACTCATGAAGCAAACCTGAAAGCAGACTTTCATCTGCTAGATTTATTTATTTATTTTACGTTTGTTTACCAGGAAAATCCTACTGGGCAAAATGTCCTCTTACAGCAGAGGCACGAGGAGAAGAGCTCCACATTTATAAATAAGCGTAAGATACATATACAAAGTACAGATACAAATATTGATCCAATCTCAGATACAGGTACAAAATTAAAATAGATGTTATACATTTCACTGGCACAATAGATATAAATATACAGTGAAATGTTCCTGCCCCCTGTCTGATCTCTGCTGTGTTCCTGTGTCATTCTGCATTGTTATATACTGAGTGTGAGACATTTCTGTCTCTCACAACTTGTGTTCTACTGCATTATTGTGTATTGTACCATGTTATTACAGGTTGTGTCTATGCTATATGCCATTTTATTTCTTGAATTATTTATTCAGTTTTTGCTTTGGTTGGTTTCCTGTCTCTAAGAAAAGCATAACACACTAAGGACTAACTATCATCAGAATTTAGTTAACTCCCTTTGGAAGCACTGAGCTTTTAAAATGTTTCATCAAAGTCTTCTAAATAATGAATGAAAAGCTCAGGCAATATTATCTTACAGCTGCAGCAATGTTTTATGTCAGACTTGGCCCATACTCCACCCGTAGACACACGGGTCTATATTACATCCTCGAAAAACCTCTTCAGTGAACGCCCATTTGCCAACCAATAAACAGTGAAATCCAACTTCTTCAAATGGCCATTTCAGTGAATTTTTCCTAGGGGAAAAAAAATCACTTGGCCAACCAAAAAACAGACAAACTTTCAAACCCTTCAAAGTGGGGGCTTCCCCCCATACCCCCAATTTTGAGGACTGTGTCCCCCATGCCCCCAACTAAATATACCAACTCCGAGATTGCACTACAATGGCCATGCATTTTTCCCCAGGAAAAAATTTGCTGAAACAGCTGTGAGAGTTAGATTTCACTGTTTATTGGTCAGCGAACAGGCGTTCTCTGAAGAGGTTTTTCAAGGAAGTAATATAGACTCTAGACACACACAAAACTATACAAAAGGTTTTACTGTAAGTTTTAACAGCTGTTTGGAACAAAACATAATCTTATATCACTAGGAAAAAATAGTAGAGCCAGCTTGTCTGAAGGTTAGGGATTGGAGGTAGGTTGCACTATTAAAGAAAATGAAATTATATCATACAGAGAATCTTTGACACTACTATAAAACAATAAATACTCAAATGCCACAAAGCAAACATCTCTTTCATTGCAATGGAAACTCTCCATATGGACATTCATTCATAGGTCCCTTATAACACTACATAACATGGAAACAATGTTTAAACAAAATATAAGATGTTGGAGATGTAAAAGGAACTTGAGAGCAGATTGGAGGCATATGTTTTATGATTGTCATTTAATTAAACCATTTGGGGATAAAGTTAATTTTTCTTGCAAATAGTTTTTAATGATAATTTCCATTTATGTAAATGTTTGATTTTGTTTAATGCTCCCATACCCCAATGTGTTGCTAGAACAAAGTTTTCACTGTTATGGACACTACTGGCTATAGCACACAAAACCATTAAAATGAGAACAGAAATAACTTCCACGTCTTATTACAACTCATGGAAGAAAGTGATTCAAATAATGGAGAGAGATGACTGTAATACCTAATGGAATGAAGTTTTAAATGTAAAAATGTGTAACACCTTTTAAACATAGACACCTTTGTAAATACTATTAAAATTCAGAAAAAACTTCAAAAACAAAATCATCCCCAAGGGGGTGCTACAGGAAACAAACTCTGGAGACAGGAGCTGATTGTTGAGCGCTTTCGTTTGGTTTTATTATTATGAACTTCTTCAGAGCGATACATTAAATTCTTCTTGAATCTTCTGCTCCAATGGAGGTCCGAGGCCTGGCCTCTCTCTCTCCTTCATCTCTGTGGTTTTGGTCTTCTTGCGTTTGCGGCATCTTCTTATCTTCATATCTAGGCTGGTTGATCTGTATTCTGGGCGGTTTGTGACCGACATCAAGCCAGAGTTGCTCTGGGTCTTTTATGTTTTCTGTAGTGTGCTTCATTGTAGTCCATCATTTTCCTGACGTCCTCCTGTAAGTGGTTTTCCAGCCATGTAAATAGGTTTATCGCCGAGTCCTGGATAAGTTGTTTCATGGATGGTGAGTGGGTATCTCTGTGCAGTTGTTCGTTTGTTACATACCATGGGGCATCTAGGATGAGTCTGAGGGACTTGTTTTGTAATCTCTGAAGAGTTACTATGTAGCTGTTTGCTGCATATCCCCATACTGGTGAAGCATAGAGCATCTGGGCTCTGATTGTGGTCCTGTAGAGCAGAAGTTTGTTTTTGATGGTGAGACCGCTTCTCCTGTTCAAAAGTGGATAATGTTGGTTGTGGGTTTTTCATGCATTTGCCGCATTGGTTTCAATTTGTGGTTTCCAGGAGAGACGTTTATCCAATGTAACTCCGAGGTACTTGACAGACTCTTTCCATGTTATGTCCTTGTCGAACATGGTGATCTTTTTGTCTGGATTTAAGAATCGTCTGCTCATCCATATTGCAGTGCTCTTTTCTGGATTGATCTCTATGCGCCAGGTGCGGTACCACATTTCTAGAGCATCTGCAGACTCTTGGAGTCTTTTGGAGATCAACCAGGGATGTTTGGATTTGTAGAGAATTGCGGTGTCATCTGCATACTGTGCCAGCATGGTTCTGCCTATGTTTGGTATGTCACTAACATAGATGTTAAATAACAGTGGTGATAAGGTGGAACCTTGTGGGGCACCGGCTGTGATTTGCTTTTCCTTTGAGTGGGTACCATTTGTTTTTACTCTGAAGGTTCTGCCTTGAAGGTAAGAGGAGACTAGTCGAATCAGGTATGAAGGGAAGCCTTTTGAGATCAGTTTGTATGCCAGGCCCTCATGCCACACCTTGTCAAACGCTTTGGAGACATCTAGGAAATCAGCTCCTGTTGCCCTGTTGGTGTTAAATCCTTCTGTGATATATTCGACAACTCGAAGTAGCTGGTGAGTTGTGGAGTAGTTCATCCTGAAACCATGTTGCTCTTTGTTGACTGCTTCTTTTTGAATGGCATATTTTTGTAACCGTTGTAAAATTATTTTTTCTACCACTTTCCCTAGGGCGCTTAGGAGGCTGATGGGTCTGTAGTTTTGTGGGAAAGCTCGGTCCTTCCCCGGTTTAGGCAGGATTACCACATCTGCATTTTTCCAGCACACAGGGAAGTGTCCAAGTCTCATTGAAGCATTGGCGATGTTGGTGATTGCAACTACGGCTTTGGTGGGTAGGTGCCGTAGGGCTTTGCTGGGGATGTTGTCTGGACCAGCTGCCTTCTTGACATTTACTTTTTGTAGTATTTTCATTGTTTTGCTTGGTGTTGTTAAATCTATTCTTTCTGGGTGTTTCGTGCACAGGTATTTATGTGTGGCTTTGTGTATTTTCTCGATGTGTTCCAGATCTGCCTCCTGAAAGTTTGGAGAGCACTGCAGTTCCAAGCATTCCGCAATGGCCTCAGCCTTGTCCTGGCAGGTAAAGACTAGCCCATTTAGCCCATGTATGGCAGGCATCGGGGCTGTTTTGTGTCTTAGTGCTTTTGAGAGTTTCCATTTAGCGTTTGGATGGTTTTCTATTTCTGAGATGGTTTGAGTCCATCTATGATTCCTGATTTCTGTTAGTGTTTTTTTTTATTTCGGCTGTTAGTTGGTTCATTTTTGAGCGATCCCTCAGGTTGCAGAATTTTTGCCACTTTCTGCAGGCTCTGTTCTTTTCTCTGACCTTTTCCTGCAGCCAGGGTGGTATCTGGTGAGGATTTTTCTTTGCGTAATAGGGGAGCTTCCTGGTTGCTTTTCCTATGGCTGCTTTGATGCAGTCAGTAAGAATGGTTGTTGCTTCATCCAGCTGTGTCGAGGTTAGGATGGTAGGAATGTGTGGTAAGCAGGACTCCAAGGTATCAGTGAATGCTGGCCAGCAGATTTTTTCCATTGCTGTTTGATTGGCAGCTTCTGGGCTTACTCTGGTACTTTCTAGGGTGAGTATAACAGGGTTGTGGTCTGAGCTTAGTTCGCTGATAGTGTAGATGGTGGGCATTTGTGCCACATTTTTTAGTAAAGCAATGTTCAAGCTATCGGGGTGGTGACCATGAGGGTGGTAGTGGGTTGGTTCATCTGGACTGAGTACCACTACTTGGCTGTTGTCCAAGTAGTTGGCTAGGGATCTTCTTTTGGCATTTGTGGTTCTGCTGTTCCAGGTAGGGTGTTTGGCACTGAGATCTCCGGCCAGTACTGTTGGTAGGTCAGACTGGAAAATTAAGCCCAAGTCTTCATGTAGCAGCTTCTTTAGGGGTGGGTTGTATGCAGCAGCTATTCTGACGGGGCCCTCTGCAGTGTTAATGATCACCATGCTGGCTTCTAGGTGCCCCCGTTTGATGTTCGTTAGTTCTGAGTGGTCTGTTTTCTTTTTAGCAAGGATTGCTGTACCACCTCCTTTACCAGTTTTGCGATCTTGGCGGTAGACGTAATAGTTCCTAAATTTGATTTCCACACTTGGGCGTAGGTGTGTTTCGCATATGAGCATAACATCGATGGAGTGGGTGACTAGGAATTCCTGTAGCTCTTCAGATTTTTCTTTGAGGCCATTTGCATTCCAAAAAGCCATATTAATATCTTGGAGAATACGCAACTTTCTAGGGTTCATTTTGTAGTGTGACTAGGATTGTAGGAATCGCCGTGGTTATGGTTGTCAGAATTTCCATTCTGTTATTTGCAGCACAAATGCTTTGTAGCAGCAAACATGCAATCTCTAGAAGCTTTTGGAGCTTTGGGCTTCTCAGTAGGCTTGCTAGGAGTGTGATCCCGTTGTTTTCTTGTGCAGCAGAGAGACCACAGGAGGGATCTAAGTGAGGTCAAGGAGGAGGACTATTCTTTTTGGTAGTTATGTTTTCACGGTTCGGCATGCTGGGATGGTTGGTCCTGTGGTTTTCCTCGCTGGTGGGCAGAGGGGCAGAGGTTCCCATTTTGACTGCTGCTGAAAAACTGTGGTCTGGTTTGACATTGCGTGGTTCTGGGCGTCCTGTATTTCTGTTTCCAGAAAGGTGCTTAGAGGGGTGAGCTGTGCATCCTTGATAGTTTGCAGGGTGGTCCAACCCGCAATTGGCACAGGTAGCCTTTACTTCTCTTGGGCATTTGCAATCCCTTGCCCAGTGTTCTTCAGCACACTTTATGCATCTAGGTTTGTTAAAGCACATGTTGACGGTGTGCCCAAATCTTTGGCATTTGTGGCACTGGCCTACTCTAGGTTTGTTGTTTAGGGTCTTCACTCTCACTCTGAGGGAGAGCAGGTCTTCAATTTGGAAAATGTGCTTGCCAGCATAATTCCTGTCAAGCTGCACTAGTACAAGAGGGCAGGGCTTGCGTGAGGGGCCGCTTTTCATGCGGTTGACCTTTCTGATGGGGAACCCTCTCTCCAGCAGGGCCTCTTTTTCTGACACTGAGGTGGGGATCCCTCTGATGACCGCTTTAATGGGTTTGTCTGAGTCAAGAAGCCAAGAGTGGTGTTCCAGGTTAACATCTCTTAGATATTTGGTTAAGGCTCTGTAGTCTGTAGCAGATGTTGGACAGAGCTTGAGTCTGTCTCTAGTTACTGTTGAGTTGCTTATTGATATGCCCTGTTCTGTTATTTTTTTGGAAATTTGGGTCCAGTTTTCCCCTGTTCTGAGAATGACCAGTGGGCTCTTTTTGCTTCTGGTGTTTTCAGGTGCCTTCGTCATCTCGTTTGGCTCTTCACACATGCCTTCAATGTTCAGCCTTTCAAACCGATTCCTAGTCTCAATGCTGAATATTTCTTCTTGAGTCCTTCTCTTTCTTTTGACACAGTGTTTGGAAGCCACTGTTTCAAAATCATCAGGGCAAGAATCGCTAGCACTTCCATCCTGGTATTGCTCTTCTTCTTCTTCACTTTCCAGCTCGATGCTTGGGCTGTGGCTGACTGCCGCATGATATCTGCTTGTGGATGCATTCAGGGAGGATTTGTTTCTTTCCATCTCAGTGTGGGGATTGGTGCTCAGTGAGAGCAGCAAGATTTGTGCAGGCTCCTCTAGTCCGTCGAGGAGATAATTATCATGGATTTTTTGTAAGCACTCTGTGATTTTTTGCTTGCGATCTCCCATTGGGCAGAGATCAGCAAACAGAGTGGCTTAATTCAATCTTACGGCGTTTGAGAAACATTTAGTGCATAGATCAAGTGAAAAAGAAAATTTACTCCATTTTACTGCACCAATGCCTCCATAACGTTCCAACTCTAAATCCTCGTTGAACGAACCAAAACTTTTCGAAATTAAATGATTATGAAATGAATCCATACATTAAATTAAAATACTTTACTTGTTTAAATAGTATTGAGAATGCAAACAATTTAAACGAGGTGTAAAATACATCGTTTTGATAGGGTAACAGTGTAACTGAGACTGTCTAAATGGACCAGTGCAAGAAGAGGATACAATTCAAACGAGGTGTAGAATACACTGTTTTGATAGGGTAACAGTGTAAAGAGAATGCCTAAGTGGACCAATGCACAAAGAGGACAATATAACCAATGGGGATGTGCAGAGTGTATGTGTGGGTGTGTTTAGAAATACTATCAGCCTAACCATTTTAGTGCACATTTCACATTGATATTTTCATTAAGTCCCGGTGCCATTTCGGCATCGAGGAGAAGTTGCCATTTTAATTCTTTTACTTCGAGTAAGGTTTCACAATCACCGTAGAACTCTTGTACTTGCTCGAGTACAAAAAACTTAAATTTGCTGAAGTTGGGGCAGAGGGAGCTGTGTCTCCCTAGTGCATTGCGATGGTCTTTCTTGCGGACTGCCCCGAGGTGCTCTTTTGCTCTATCTGAGAGCTTGCGAGCAGTCTTTCCTATGTAGAAGGAGCCACAGGTCTCACAGATGGCAGCATAAACTACAAAAGCAGAGTGGCAGTTGTAGGTGCCATCGAGGTTAATAACTCGGTTGATGTGTTGGAAAGTGAAGCTGGAGCCTGTGTAGATGAAGGGGCATACTAGACACCTGTTGCATGCCTGCATGCCTGTTTGGCTGCAGGTGGGTGTCTGTGTGTCGGCATTGGGGGGATTCCTAAGGATGAGTGCTTCTGTTTTATCAAAAAATTGCCTTAGAGTCCTGGTCCTCTTGTGGGCAAAGGTTGGGGTGCTGCCAAGGGCTCAGACACTTTTGTAAATAGTTTGTTTGTTTAGATTTTATAGTTTTTGATTGTATACAGTTGTTAACCTGCATAAATTTTTATATTGCAGATTTAGGAAATTGCACTCATTTTGTAAAATCGATAAAAACATTTAAGCAACAAAAAATAAATAAGTCAGTGGGGGTGCCATTCACTTCAACACCTTCTTATTTTACTGCGGGTATGTATCTGTAACTCTAAGGTACTTCAGCAGGTTAGTTTTTGCCATGTTTCCTGGCCACTACCTGGGAAAAGGTACTTAACGTCTCATATACTATGATTTATACTAAGATAAAGGCAGACTCTTATGCAAGCATTAGTGCAGAGGAATAAGCCCCTTACTGTGACCCACATAACCTATGTTCGATCATCAGTTTGGGCTGCCTATTTAATATATTTATTTTATCTAGCCAGCTAAGAAGAAGGTGGAGGTCTTGTTCTAGTTTGTTTTTTATTAGGCTGGGGAAGTATCTGACCTATGGATAACCATTTCATCAGCGTATAAAATAATTGGAATTGGAAGGAGACCTGTAAGCATCTTTGCAATGAAAAATGACAACATTACTGGGGACAAAACGGGGTCCTGAGGGACCCCTGTGATAATAGAAGCAGTAAGAGGTAAAGATACACCAGTCTGAACTATGGAATGTCTAGAAGTTGGGAAATTGTTCAACCATTTTGAAGCTTAGTCACTCCTTCATTGATACAATGATTTAGTAGGAGGGCTTGGTCAACAAAGTCAAAAGATTTTATGAGTTCAGTAAAAACAGAGCCTGTACTTAGTCCTTTATTCATGTTTGGCAATATGTCATCAGTTGGGGTATGCAGGACCGTGATTGTATTATTGCCTGACCAGAAGCCATGTTGATGATGATACAGAATCATGTAGGTCAGGATGTACTGAGACAGTAGCAAGTTAACTTTCCAAAAAGCATGCTACTGTAGGTACAAATGAGATGAGGCTGAAGTAGTTAGAAGTGGAAGGGTTTAACTGTAGTTAATTCCCACTGACTGATATAATGTTTCCAGTTTAACTGCAGCTAATTCCCACTGACTGATATGTTTCCAGTTTAACTGTAGCTAATTCCCACTGACTGATATAATGTTTCCAGTTTAACTGTAGCTAATTCCTACTGACTGATACAATGTTTCCAGTTTAACTGTAGCTAATTCCCCTGACTGATGTAATGTTTCCAGTTTAACTGTAGCTAATTCCCTTGACTGATATAATGTTTCCAGTTTAACTTTAGCTAATTCCCACTGACTTATATAATGTTTCCAGTTTAACTGTAGCTAATTCCCTTGACTGATATAATGTTTCCAGTTTAACTGTAGCTAATTCCCACTGACTGATATAATGTTTCCAGTTTAACTGTAGCTAATTCCCCCTGACTGATGTAATGTTTCCAGTTTAACTGTAGCTAATTCCCTTGACTGATATAATGTTTCCAGTTTAACTTTAGCTAATTCCCACTGACTGATATAATGTTTCCAGTTTAACTGTAGCTAATTCCCTTGACTGATATAATGTTTCCAGTTTAACTGTAGCTAATTCCCACTCACTGATACAATGTTTCCAGTTTAACTGTAGCTAATTCCCCCTGACTGATGTAATGTTTCCAGTTTAACTGTAGCTAATTCCCTTGACTGATATAATGTTTCCAGTTTAACTTTAGCTAATTCCCACTGACTGATATAATGTTTCCAGTTTAACTGTAGCTAATTCCCTTGACTGATATAATGTTTCCAGTTTAACTGTAGCTAATTCCCACTCACTGATACAATGTTTTTAGTAAGGCACAGCTTCTGTCTGTGTTTCAGTGGGTGCTGGTTTATTTATTTATTTTATTTATTTAACATTTGTTGACTGGGTTGGTCCATCTGGGACGAGGCCCTTATTAAGTGGAGACTCGGTGAGAAAAGCTCCATAGTTACAAAACATATACAAGCTCCAAAAAAATATGCAAATACACAAAAAATACATAACAATGTAAAGTGAGTATACAATAATAAAACTGATTACAGAT
>NC_056740.1:476885993-477003493 GCF_019279795.1 Protopterus annectens
CCACAAAGGCGGGAGACTTAAACCTTGACACGGTTATAAATAGAACGTGCTGGAGGGACAGATTCATCACCCAGAGACTCCCTATGCTGTGGAACAAAATCCCGGTACATGTGAGGCAGAGCACCTCTCTGGCCTTGTTCAAGAGAAATCTTAACCAATGGATGGGAGATTGCAGATATACCCCAGGGATTACTTCAGTGTCACTGCTTGACAGAGGCACAGCAAAATGATAGGCATAGTTTTTATTCAAACTAAAGGGGTGGCGAAAGCCACATAACTATGGGCTAGGCTTATAAATACCCTTGGGCAGATAGCCTAGTATGAACCTATGAACCTATGAACCTATGAACATGTGGTGTTAGATGACGTGGCATTGTGCACCAGCTAACACAGCAATAAGTAAATGGCATTCTCAGTGTCATATGTGAACAAAGGGCTGTCACATGTGGTGTTAGATGACGTGGCATTGTGCACCAGCTAACACGGCAGTAAGTAAATGGCATTCTCAGTGTCATATGTGAACAAAGAGCTGTCACATGTGGTGTTAGATGATGTGGCATTGTGCAACAGCTAACACGGCAGTAAGTAAATGGCATTCTCAGTGTCCTATGTGAACAAAGAGCTGTCACATGTGGTGTTAAATGACGTGGCATTGTGCACCAGCTAACACATCAATAAGTAAATGGCATTGTCAGTGTCCTATGTAAATAAAGAGCTGTCACATGTGGTGTTAGATGACGTGGCATTGTGCACCAGCTAACACAGCAATAAATAAATGGCATTCTCAGTGTCATATGTGAACAAAGGGCTGTCACATGTGGTGTTAGATGACGTGGCATTGTGCATCAGCTAACACAGCAATAAGTAAATGGCATTCCCAGTGTCCTATGTGAACAAAGGGCTGTCACATGTGGTGTTACATGACGTGGCACTGTGCACCAGCTAACACAGCAATAAGTAAATGGCATTCTCAGTGTCATATGTGAACAAAGGGCTGTCACATGTGGTGTTAGGTGACGTGGCATTGTGCACCAGCTAACACAGCAATAAGTAAATGGTATTCTCAGTGTCCTATGTGAACAAAGGGCTGTCATGTGGTGTTAGATGACGTGGCATTGTGCACCAGCTAACACAGCAATAAGTAAATGACCTTCTCAGTGTCATATGTAAACAAAGGACTATGTGTGATGTTAGATAAGGTGGCATTGTGCAACAGCTAACACAGTAGTAATTAAATGGCATTCTCAGTGTCCTATGTGAACAAAGGGCTGTCACATGTGGTGTTAGATGACGTGGCATTGTGCACCAGCTAACACGGCAGTAAGTAAATGGCATTCTCAGTGTCATATGTGAACAAAGGGCTGTCACATGTGGTGTTAGATGACGTGGCATTGTGCATCAGCTAACACAGCAATAAGTAAATGGCATTCTCAGTGTCCTATGCAAACAAAGGGCTGTCACATGTGGTGTTAGATGATGTGGCATTGTGCATCAGCTAACACAGTAGTAATTCAATTGCATTCTCAGTGTCATATGTGAACAAAGGGCTGTCACATGTGGTGTTAGATGACGTGGCATTGTGCACCAGCTAACACGGCAGTAAGTAAATGGCATTCTCAGTGTCATATGTGAACAAAGGGCTGTCACGTGGTATTAGATGTGGTGGCATTGTGCACCAGCTAACACGGCAGTAAACAAATGGCATTCTCAGTGTCCTATGTGAACAAAGGGCTGCCACATGTGATGTTAGATGACGTGGCATTGTGCACCAGCTAACACATCAATAAGTAAATGGCATTGTCAGTGTCCTATGTAAATAAAGGGCTGTCACATGTGGTGTTAGATGATGTGGCATTGTGCACCAGCTAGCACAGCAATTAGTAAATGGCATTTTCAGTGTCCTATGCGAGCAAAGGGCTGTCACATGTGGTGTTAGATGACGTGGCATTGTGCACCAGCTAACACAGCAATAAGTAAATGGCATTCTCAGTGTCCTATGTGAACAAAGGGCTGTCACATGTGGTATTAGATGACGTGGCATTGTGCACCAGCTAACACAGCAATAAGTAAATGGCATTCTCAGTGTCCTATGTGAAAAAAGGGCTGTCACATGTTGTGTTAGATGATGTGGCATTGTGCACCAGCTAACACAGCAATAAGTAAATGGCATTCTCAGTGTCCTATGTGAAAAAAGGGCTGTCACATGTTGTGTTAGATGATGTGGCATTGTGCACCAGCTAACACAGCAATAAGTAAATGGCATTCTCAGTGTCATATGTGAACAAAGGACTGTTATGTGTGATGTTAGATGAGGTGGCATTGTGCAACAGCTAACACAGCAGTAAGTAAATGGCATTCTCAGTATCCTATGTGTACAAAGGGCTGTCACATGTGGTGTTAGATGATGTAGCATTGTGCACCAGCTAACACAGCAATAAGTAAATGACATTCTCAGTGTCCTATGTGAACAAAGGTCTGTTATGTGTGATGTTAGATGAGGTGCCATTGTGCAATAGCTAACACAGTAGTAATTCAATGGCATTCTCAGTGTCCTATGTGAACAAAGGGCTGTCACATGTGGTGTTAGATGATGTGGCATTGTGCACCAGCTAACACAGCAATAAGTAAATGGCATTCTCAGTGTCCTATGTGAACAAAGGGCTGTCACATGTGGTGTTAGATGACTGGCATTGTGCACCAGCTAAAACAGCAATAAGTAAATGGCATTCTCAGTGTCCTATGTGAACAAAGGGCTGTCACATGTGGTGTTAGATGAGGTGGCATTGTGCAACAGCTAACACGGCAGTAAGTAAATGGCATTCTCAGTGTCCTATGTGAACAAAGGGCTGTCACATGTGGTGTTAGATGACGTGGCATTGTGCACCAGCTAACACAGCAATAAGTAAATGGCATTCTCAGTGTCCTATGTGAACAAAGGGCTGTCACATGTGGTGTTAGATGACTGGCATTGTGCACCAGCTAACACAGCAATAAGTAAATGGCATTCTCAGTGTCATATGTGAACAAAGGACTGTTACGTGTGATGTTAGATGAGGTGGCATTGTGCAACAGCTAACACAGCAGTAAGTAAATGGCATTCTCAGTGTCCTATGTGAACAAAAGGCTGTCACATGTGGTGTTAAATGACGTGGCATTGTGCAATAGCTAACACAGTAGTAATTAAATGGCATTCTCAATGTCAGATGTGAACAAAGGGCTGTCATGTGTGATGTTAGATGAGGTGGCATTGTGCACCAGTTAACACAGCAGTATTTAAATGGCATTCTCAGTGTCATATGTGAACAAAGGACTGTTATGTGTGATGTTAGATGAGGTGGCATTGTGCACCAGTTAACACAGCAGTAATTAAATGGCATTCTCAGTGTCAGATGTGAACAAAGGGCTGTCACATGTGGTGTTAGATGACGTGGCATTGTGCAACCGCTAACACGGCAGCAAGTAAATGACATTCTCAGTGTCAGATGTGAACAAAGGGCTGTCACGTGTGGTGTTAAATACTATGCAAAAAGTCATTGTCTTACTTTTGTACAATTTTGTTAAATATAGTCCAAGGAATCAGATCTTAGCATGTCATCAGCAGATCTCCAATATCCATGAAAGTAAAAAGAAGGCCTTAGTGGAATATATTTCTTGTAGGCCCTAAATGTGGTTTTACATCATAAGTCTTTACAGCCCACTGAGACCACATCTAACCATTGTCATGTTTTGGTAATAGGTGACTCTATTGTCAGGCATACAGATACCACCGTCTCCTGACAGGATAAGAATATTGTGACAGTTAGCTGTCTTTCTGGGGCCAGGATCTGGGATATAAGGGCTCTTATATTTCTCCATCCTGACAAATACTGTTATGACTAGATAATTGTCCATATGTGGGTGAGTGACCTCAAACAGCTTACCCAGAGGGACATGCCGAAGGATATGACTGAACCTGCTATGCATGAGTCTGAGGCCAGAAGACACTGGTCATGAGTGGTATTTTATCATCACCCAGAATGATGTCCAGATTCAATGACTAAATAATTGGCTTTAGTAACTGGCTGTGTATCTGGCGTCATTCCACAGGTGACGAGTATGTGTCAGCTTGGGAGGACATGGCTGACAAGCCTTCTGCTTTGTCAGGGAAAGTCTGCACCACTATTAGGCTTTTGCATTCTGACTAAAGCCTTTGCTGCCCCCAAAGTGCCTTTTTTAGGCAGAGTTCTTCTGCTGGAACTTTCTACCTAGTAAGTTCTAATTTGTAACACATTAATGTGGCTCTACTCAGTGCCTGGAGTCTTAACAAAACATGCCCTGACATCAGGATCCTCTGCAATTTGCACACATTCATATATGTGTTGTTACAGAGACATGGTTTCACAGCAATGAAAGCACTTCCTGTGTTCCTGGGTATAAAATCACATCTTCAGACCAACAGGCAGTTGTGGGGCAGTATCAGTATCTGTCAAGGTTCTTGTCATCCACAACAGATTCCCTGGGATACCACGTTTGAACTGCTAGCTGCCCAAATGACCATAAATAAGATTATTTCCCACTTCATAGCTATTGGACACCATATATGTCCCCTTCTGAGCATGATAGGTATTTTAACACATTAGCTGAAATCCCCATTATGTCCATCGCCTTTCTGCCAGGGGTCTTCAACTATCCATCAATAAACTGTCTGTCCTACTGCTATGCTCAGTGCTTCTTTTGATGTTATAAATGCTAACTCTGAAACTATAGGAATCGTTAACCATCCTATAACAATGTCTTGCATGTCTCCTTATATATCATCATTCCTTGTCAAATAAGACCATCAATTAGTGACCTTTTCCTTTAAAACTGGTGGTGCTCTCTCAGTAAATACCCCTGTGTCTAGGGACTTCTGTAAAGTAAGCCTTCTACAGTTACTTGATAATGTAAATAAATTCTGCTATAACCCTCCTGTGATGGCTCCCACCACTAAAACTGCTTCCTGTGACTCTGATTTCTACTCCCACTTTAATAGTTGTACTGATAAGACAGCCGCTATCCACACCAAATGTAATGAGAAATTTAAAAGCAAACATCTCTGGTGGAACACCCATATAAATAAATAAACTACATAACAAGAGAAAGAAACTGATTAGTGCCTATAAGAGGTCTCATTCTACCTAACTAATGAGCACATTTAAGTAAATAAAGTAAAGTGATTAGGGGAAATCATTATGAATATCAAAGCTGAATGTGAACTTAACCAGTAAAAAATAAATACAGCTACAAAACTTTTCTATGTCAGGAAGTTAAAAACTAATTAACATACAGCAATGTCCAGATCTAGTCTACAATAATACTTCATACTCTAACCCAAAGAAAATAGCAAATATCCTAGCTGACAATTTTAGTTGCAAATTTCACTCCACTCACACTTATAGCAATGCCACAGATTCCACAAACTTAGAAACACCTTTAAGTAATATGGGAGACATTCTCTCTGCCCCCTCAAAAGCTAAGAACACCTCATTCTTGGGCTCTGATAATATCCCCATTTGTCTTATTATCAGTGCCAAATATAGCCTTTCTGAACTCCTGCTTAACCTCTTTAATCTAAGCCTCTCCACTAGTGATATTCCTGAGGCCTGGAAAACTGTCATTGTAATGCTGTTACACAAGGGTGGCCCAGTCATGGACCTTGGTAGCTATAGACACTCTAGTCCCACTAGCCTCATATGTAAAGCTATGGAGAATATTATCTGAGACCTCATTAATATAGACATTGAAGATCTCTTAACTCTGAACCCTCATCAATTTGTCTTTGTCTAAAGAAAGTCCTGCCTCTTTAACCTCATTCATTTCTTAGAAAATGTAACCAAAGCAGTAGATAGTGGTTATGCAGTATCTACAGCATATCAGTACCTAGCCAAGGCCTTTGACTATATTCCTCATGAAGGCATTAAGCACAGATATGTAAGTCTGAATATAAATCTTTATGTTGGGTAGTAGATAGCTGTCTGTATGACAGGATACGTGGTAACAGTCTCAGATGCCACATCTCAAAGCCAAAAAGTTACCAGTGCCATACTGTAGGGCTCATTGTCAGGTCCTCTCCTATTTGGCATCAATTTCTCAGACCTTCAGGCCAACACTCCTGATCTATGGTTATCTATATTTGCAGATGGCTGTAAACTGCATGTTATTATTCAATAGTCCAGTGACTCTCAGTTGTTCCAGTGTGGGTTCAACTGCACTAACAATTGGTGCAAAGACAATAGTCTCAAATGAAATATGATAAAGTACAGCATACTTCATTTTGGTAAATTAAACATTTCCATATACCATGTAATAGACATATCTCTCCAGTCAGACACTGATGCAAGTGATTTAGGCAATCTTGACAATTCCTTACCATTTGACCATCATGTCTCCACAGTAATTCAGACAACCTTTAATCTGGTCCATTCATACCTCTCAGCTGTCCAGATTTTTACAGAATGTCCAGATTTTTGATTCAGATTTTTGGTCAGTTTTTCCAAAAATTGATGTTTTCTGGCAAATCATTGAGGACTAAAGTCAGAAAATAATGACAGAAATGTGAGTTTTAGACTTCATATCCTTTATAAAATGCATGCTGATGCAAAACCTTTTATTCTACCAACTTTCTAAGTTAGCAACAGCAATACTTATATTTTTGGGCCTTTGTCCACTGATTATTTATGGCTTTGTCCAGATTTCTTGCTCTAAGAGGTTGAAAGGTTTGGACCCATCTAATTTCCAAAGGTATCTTCACTAAATCAAAAAAGTGTTAATTCCCCTTTTGTTGATTTAATCAAACCCATTTCTGAACATAATGTACCTTTTGGCATGTGTTTGTCTAAACATGTCACACAACTTGAGAGATCTTAGAGATTCTTAAATAAAAAGATCAGGGGCCCTCAAAAATGTTAGTTCTCAGGGCAGTCCGGCAGCCCCTCTCTCTACTCAGTCACCTATAGACTCCTCCATGGAGATCTATGTCTAGCCTTTTCAGTCATGAAAGATCCAATCCTCATTCTGCTTCTCTTCCTTCAGAGAACAGATGATACCTCAAATACCCAGTTAAAGGAACTACAATTTTATCAAAAGGTAAATAACACATGTTGCTGTGACAGAAATTAATCCCTATATTTATTCCTCACCTCTGGAACAAACTTCCACTACATGTCAAGCAAAGTAGCGCCCTTGCCACCTTCAAAATAAACCTAGATAAAGGAGTGGGCAGCCTCAAATTCTTTCCTGTTCTATTTTGTATTGCTCTCTTGTGGCTAGAGGAAAGTTTTGAATAAGAGGTTTTCAGCTAGGCTTGCACTAATCTGCAGACTGATTGACTAGTAGTTACCTACGAATGTAGGAACGATGAACCTATAAGCCTAGGAAACTAGAAACCTTTGAACAAGCAGGCGATAAGAGGGTGGCAACAAATAGGAGGAATTCATCTAGTATTGATTATCAGAGGTAGTGTCACATAGTAATGATAAGGCATGTGAGAGTCAACTGCACAGGTCCTAGTAAAATTGTTACATTAACTCATAATTTTTATGAGAAAAGAGAACACAAAGTCAGTGGGTTCCAAATCAATGTTCTGAAAAGTGATTATAGAAAAAACATAGGAATATATAGTTAAATTCAGCAGTGAATCCATAACCAACTTCAACCAACTTAGCAAAACACAAAATAAACACTTCTCTTAGTTGTTCCCCCTTAAAAAATTAACTCCAAAGTGCTCATCGCTCATCAAGTAAAAAGTATACTGTAAATGAATATTAATTGGATTCGATCCAAAGTAAGCTTCAGAATTCTGAATTGCAGTTAATGTAATAGTTTACAAATGGCATGATAAAGGATGCCATGAAACAGTGTTCATCTTTACATATGAAACATGCAACTGGTGCTCCAAATCTTTATTAAAACTATTTTTAGCAGCATAGAACTCTATTAATGTTAAATCTTCTTGGAAATTAAAAATTCAAGTTAAGTACTTTTGATAATCTTGGAGCTTGCAAGTATCTGAGAAGAGAAGAGAATATATCATGAGTGTTTTACAGAAACATCATTATAAATAATTTAGTTGCTTCATTACCCCCAGGGAATTAGTGGCAAAAGTTCCACTGAAGCTGCACTGTCTTTTAGATTAGTTTCATACCTGCGTATAATTATAGTTAACTATCGTATTTAACGAGTGCTTGCAGGAGAAAGTTAAATGATATAAAGAGTGAATCAAATTAAACTGTCTTTTCACTGAAGATGAAAGATTAAATCTCTGCCTCAATTATAACCGATAACGTTTTCAACCTGGCGAAGTAAAGTTATTAAAAAATATTTAATTGAACTATATGTCAGTCTAAATATATAACTAATTAGACTGCAAAAGTGAGCCCCTTAGTTCTGAAACAAGATTTCTCACAGCACTCAGAAATATTTAATCACACTATTGTCACCCAGACAAGAAAGACAAATAAACTGCAATATATTTGAATTAATTAATTCAGAATAGGTCTACTTAGAAAAGATGGACAGGAAGATAAACTTATAATCGTAGCTACCCTTTTAATAGGGGAATAAAATTAAACTGTATATTGAATAATTAAAGTACACCCACTGCATTATGGTCTGGTGGATTTATAATTGACAGTTTTTCTTTTCTACTGCAAATACTTTACATGATCTAGTTTTCATTCTTTCAGAGAGAGTTTTAAGCTGACACAGTTTTGATGAAAATATTTTAATGCTTAAAATGATTTACGTGAATTAAATATACTAATTTAAGTAGTGTGAAAACTGTTGATATTATCTGGATAACATAAAACCATTTGCATGCATTTTGTGTTTTCAAGCACCTTCTTTAAGCTGTTTGAATTTTTAAGCTGGAGGGTCGAATGTAATATTATAGGGAACACTAAAACCAGTGCTCTATTTAATTTGTCCAAGTCTTTTGGGGTTTTAATACCATGACAGGAAAGGACTCCATTCCTAAGTCAGGGTATGACTGAAGTTCATGAAATTAATATCGTTCCGGTCTTTGATGTCAGTCAAATGTGTCCATTATGTACCCAGAATTGCCTCCTTCTACAATTCATATGGAGTTACATGTTATCAGTAACATAGCTAAATACAACTCTAGATTTTTTTTTATTATACCCATTGCTCCCACTGCTGTTGGAACTGTCTGGGTATCTTTCTTCCACATTGCCCTCGTTTCTACCTGCAAATCCTGGTATTTTATGACTTTGCGTCAGTCTGTACGTAGGACACTATAATCACTGAATGTAGCAATTTCAATCATCAATGCTACTTTTGTATTTATTTCATGGACTACTATATCTGTTTTTCTCCCATCTATTTTTTAAACTGCTGCTATCAAGTTATTTCATGTGGTATAAAATTCAGCATTCTCTATAATGCTTTCTGGCTCATGTTTCCAGTGCGTCTCAACTACTTTAATACTGTTGTGTTTACACAATCTCCAATGCAACAGCCCCTGTATTTAGGTGACTATTATACTGACATTTTGGTCAGTAACTCAGCAAGGTATGTTGTACCAGCTGTGTCATAAGCCCAATATATACCGCTAGATTACATAGGTAGCACAAAATAACCACTTCAGAATGAGTATGGTCTGTAATGGACATCAGTATAAAACCCCTGCAATCAGCTTTAGTTTTCAATACACCAGCCACAACTTTGCACACAAAATTTAACAAAAAATTAGCATACATCTTGTTTCCTTTTACTTCTTCTCAGTTGTTACCCAAGTCTCAGTGATGCACACCCACTACTTCTACTTTAAGTTAATCGAGATTAATTCCTTGTGAGAAAAATAAGTAGAAAGATAATGCGAAATAGTCATGGACAGCCAGAAATAGCAGATAATTCCTTCTCAATAATATGCTTGGTTAGCAATCGCTTTTCATTTTCCTAGGTAATCTGACCTTTCACATTTCATTCTCAAGGTCAGATTACCTTGATTATATCAAGTAACTGCTAAATATGCCAGGTAACTCCTAAATAAATAATCATCGTGAACTATCGCTTATATCATATAATGTCAACATATGTGTGGTTTGAAGCACAGTTCACAAGAAATGCTGTCAGTACTGTAAATTATTTTTTTATAATGAAAATATCATTAAACGATAGAGTAATCACCTCAAATATATATACACAGGATATATAAAAACAAACTAGGTTACTTCTGAAAACTGAAGATTCTGAAGCTAACAATTATACTTTTTCTGAAAATATTTTTTTTTAGTTGTAAACATTGTAGCAACATCAGTTGGGGTGGCACAGTGATGCAGAAGGTAGTGTTTGTGCCTCAAAGCAAGAGTTTCTCCAGTTCGATTCCCAGCTGGGGTGCCTTCTGTATGGAGTCGCATGTCCTCCCTGTGTTTGCATAGGTTTTCTGCAGGTGCTCCTGGTTCCTCCCACATTCAAGAGATGCAGTAGATGGACTGGACACTCTAAAGGGTCCACAGGTGTACGCATGCATGAGTAGGCATGGTATGGAAGAACAACTGTTGCAGGGCTAGCCAAACAGCTGTGAGAACTTTGGCACTAAATGATTGTCAGTGCTGAAGTGACAACCCAACCCCTTGGGCAAAAATGGGAAAAAGAGTTGTGGCTGGATGAATGGATAGATTGCAGAAATATCACAACTTATAAAACATTACCATTTTAAAACTTCCAAAAAAGTGTGTGATAGTTTCTAGATATTGCTTTTCAGAAGTATATAATGTCTGTTCATCAGTTAACATGACTTGTCAGTTCACATTTCGATCACCTTATTTAGTGTCTGTCTGTGTACATACTAGCCCGTTTCTTGGCCTACACTGATTATTGTCTGCCTGTGTATTTCTTTGTCTACATGTTTTTCTATGAGTCTAGTTTTATGTTTCACTTTGGTATCACAAGTTATATGTAGTACTGCGGTGGTGCTGCTGCGGTAGCATTGTCGCCTCACAGTAAGATGTTGTCCTGTTCGATTCTCTGCTAGACAGTCTTCTGTGTGGAGACATGCGTGAATGGGCGTACCTTCATTGAAGGTTGTGCATCAGGCCTGGCAAGTCGGTACGTAAAAATCAACTGCCAATCATTAGTGGGCCAGAGTTCCCCTGTGGCGACCCATAACCGGGAAAAGCCGAAAGACACAACAACAACAACAACATCACAAGTTATATGTAACACCCGGGATATAAATATTGTCTTCAATTATGTTTGTGAATTGCAAACATGGGTAAGATTCATGACAATACACTTCACTCTATCAATCACTGCAAGTCCTTTTACGACAAGTTGGTCTATACAGCAGTAGCTGTGACATGGTAGTGAAGTTCACAAACACCAGAAATCCAGACAAAATAGTATGAATTCCTTACACTGATTAGCAGCATGAAAGAAACAATTTTTCACTATGAAATAAACTACCACAGCAAGATACAAATGCCTAACCTATTATTCCATCCCATCGTACCCAAGTATGTGCAAAACTGGTGGCCAACATTATCACACACACTGAACCCACAGAGATAGCAAACCTGCTAGAGGAGAGGATGGTGAAAAGTATCCCCTCCTAACCTAAAAAAACCTTCCCCTAAACCCCCCCCCCACCCTACATATCTGAAGAGCAGGTCCTCAAAGCCTTGTCGAAGGCACAAAACACAGCCTCTATGGTACCAGATGACATCCCAGGCCATATTCTAAACAGGCTAAAACATGAACTAGCAACAGTTATTCCCCTCCACAAAGGCAGCCTAGCAGCAGACCCAAGGAATTACAGACCCATAAGCCTGACCAGTCTCATCTGTAAGGCCATACAACATATCATTATGGACCTCATAAATAAAGACATAGGTGACCTCCAAACCTTGGATTCTCCCAATTCAGCTTGGTGAAGGGCAGATCCTACCTATTAAATCTGGTAGATTTCTTTTAAAATGTGACCAAGGCCATTGACAAAGTCAAATCTGTGCCCACAGCATACTTCGACCTGGCAAAGGCTTTTGATACAATCCCACATTCAGTCATTATTAGTAAACTTAGCAAACTGAATGCAAACCCCTTCATTGTAAGATGGGTTGCCAACTGGCTCACAAACCAGACACACACTATCGAAGTGGGTGACGCCACATCAACCAGCAGACCTGTTACCAGTGGGATGCCACAAGGGTCAGTACTGGGCCACCTACTGTTTGGTATATACTTCTCAGAAGTTCAGGTCAAAACTAAGGGTTTGTAGCTGACCAAGCCTGCAGACAACTGCAGACTATGTGCAAGCATTGAATCCCCAAAAGATGTCAGTATACTCCAGGAGGGTCTCATGCAGACCAGCGACTGGTGTATTAGTTACGGTCTCAAACTGAATGCAAAGAAATGCATCATCATTCCTTCACACTATCAAATCAACAACAATACCCTAGGTACCCATGAAGTGGTAATGGACCTGGGATCACATGTTGACTGCAGCCTTAACTTTGACAACCATGTGTCTGCTGTAGTAAGGAAAGCTTTCTACATAGCTCACTTGATTAGTAAAGGCATCACCTCAAGAGCAAAAGAAGTTATAACCCCCTATACCCGGCACTTATCTGGCCCATAATTGAGTATAAAGCCCCATCTGGCACATACCATACTAAGCACCTACAGCAGTTAGAGAGACCTCAGAGGTTTCTAACAAAGAAGATCAAGGGGCTTCAGCATGTGCCTCAGACTAACTAAAGTCCCTGTCACTATACTCTGTATCATATAGACTTCTTAGGGGAGACTTATGCCTGGCCTACAGAGCAACACAAGACTCAAACCTAATGAACTTGCTGCATATCTGTAAATCAAATGGGACTAGGGCTACCCATTCCCTGGACCTAAATATGGCCTGAGACTTAAATAGAACATGGTGGAGGGACAGGTTTATCTTCCAGCGACTGATGCATCTTTGGAACAGGCTACCAATTCATGTTAAACAGAGCACCTCTATGACACTGTTCAAGAAGAACCTGAACAAGTGGGTGGGGCACAATAATTTCTTACAAGGGATAGAACCCACAACCTTCCCGGACATAGGCAGTCATCATTAAATGCAATCTTGGGTAATGACTAGCATTTCTATGGTATTACACTGGGATGAAATGGCTAGGCTTAAAGTGACCTGTGGGTTGATAGCCTAATAATCTCCTATGATCCTATGAGCCTATGATTCTCAGGTTAAGGGCAGCATTATGATGCTGTGGTTACAAGTACTTTATTAAAACACGAACTTGGGTCTTTTTGTTCCTTTTGCCTATGTGGCTTTTCTTTGTAACTGTCTCACTTGTCACTTTGTTTAATAATAGATTTGCAGATAACTTGTTACTGTGGCCCCAGTGGGTGACCAAACCTTTTTCTGCATACTGATTAAGGCATTTTGCAAGCAGGAAGGGGTTGGTTTTATCTCCTGCACTTTCTCAGAATTCGACCTGGTAACCATTTGAAATGCCTGGACCTGCTAGAGACAGCCGTGAAACACATAGACTGAATGGCTGAAAGAACTGACTTACATATACAAAATCCAAGATGCCATTTCTTAGAATATTCCTTTTTCTTTAAGTTATGGCAATGTCGGAGTTTATATTTACTTGCAAAAAAACAGTTTAAGAAGAAGAGCTATTTTCGAGATTATCCGTCTCCTGTGTTTTTGGTCATTTTTTTCAGCTTGTCGGCACTAGGCATTTCACATGCCAGCATTTCAATAGGGAGGCATTGGACCTACTCCTACAATACCACTACTGCTATTACTGTGTCCACTATATTGTTCAATAAATACAGACCGAGGAATTTTCCATTTACTTGTCCAGTCCATCTACTACATGTCTTTTAAATGTAAGAGGAAACTGGAGCACCTGGAGAAAACCCATGCGAACACAGGGAGGACATGCGGACTCTACACAGAAGGCACCCCAGCTGAGAATTGAACCAGAGAGCTTCTTGGTGGTATGCAAATCAGATGCATAATGATGCTGAAGTGCTGCATTATATTAGGTATGTATCTGCAGCTCTGTACTATGACTGGACCAAGAGTAACAAATCGTCTGTCACACCACACTACAACTTGGTGCAGTATGCTTCTTTAATTATTCACACTGTGCTGTACACTTCTTTAATTATTCCCAGTGTGCTAAACTGGGATTCTATATGAATCCTGGCAATTACCTCCAAAGTGTTTTTAACCAATCAGACATCAGAAAAGCACTGGAAAAGATGTGCAAGGCCTTCATTTGCCTACTGTGTGACCTTGAGCAAGTCACTTAGCCAGATAGTGCTTTGGGACAATTGGACATTTGGATGAGGTTTCGCAATGATTCCCTGGACTGAAAGCCTAGTATCTACCTGTGAATATGAATGAATCTTCACACCATTCCCATCTTCCATATAAAAAGAAGGTGAGAATGGAGGAAGACATGCCCCCTAGTACTTACCTTTGAGGGGTACATCTGAGGGTCTTGCACTGCCCATCCCCCACCAACCTGTTCCCAAGGTGTAGTTCTTGGGTTAGTCAGTCAATAACAGAGATTAATGAAGCCCCTCTTAGGGAAGCCCCCAAGCCTATTTTATCTGTCAGGTCCAGGATGATGGCAGTCCATGAGGTTGTCTGTAACAGGGCTTGATCTAAAGGGCGAGACATAAAGCAGTCACTTGAATTTTTTTTTAGATTTTGAGAAGAGGGTGTGGCATTGCATCCTTAATGAGTTTGTTCTGAAGTTTGCACCAGGTATGGAGCATACTTCCTTCTGACATGTGCTGCTCTCAGCTGCTGATTGGTCACAAGCAGCTTCCAGTTTTCTTATCACCTGCCATTCTTCAGTTGCACACATTCTTACCTCAAACTAAGCAGGAAATCAGTGGTTGAGCCACACAAAGTTCATCAACCAATAACCAGCCAAAGAAACACTGCAGAGGAACCAGGCTGAACTCATGATAATCCAAATTAAACTTTATTATAAGAACATAAATGCTTAACTAAATCACTGCATTTTCATTTCACAGACTTCATCAGATGTAATACACTAAAAAACTCTGGGTTTATATACTCCATCTCCCATAACCTTTTTGGTAAGAGCGGCATTCCTGCTAACTACCATATCAATAGCAACACCCTAAGTACGCACTCACTGGTAAGAGACCTGGGCACACAGGTTGAAAGCAACCTTACCTTTGATCATCATGTCTCCACAGTACTAAGAAGGCATTCTATATTGCAAATCTCATAAGAAATGTATTGCTCCAGAAAAAAAAGAAGTTATAACCTCCCTGTACTCTTCCCTCATCGGGCCAATAATTGAGTACAAAACCCCTTTTGGTATGTACCTTTGCAAGCACCTGCAGCAATTTTCTTACAAGAAAGATTCAAGGTCTTCAGCATCTGTCTTATGTGAATCATCTGAAATCACTGTCACTTTATTCTGTTTCATACAGTCTACTCAGAGGCAATCTCTGCTTTGCATATAAGGCAATCTCTGACCCTGCTTTATTGGAAATGCTGCATATCCACGAGTCAAATGGTACACGGGTTACTCGCTCTAAAGACCTTAACCTGGTATGTGACATTAATATAATCTACTGGAGGGATAGATTTGTCTCTCAAATGTTACCATATCTTTGGAACAGGCTCTGTAAACATTTTTATTACAGTGTACTTAAAAATAGAAAATGAACAATGGTCAGAGTAAACATTTACATTGAATATTAGTATATAAAACAGAGTACATCCAACCAAGGACCTAGCAAGGTGGGTTCTTTTGTAGACTGACTTAGACTGTAAATTCATATATCATTTTTATTATTTTATTTAATACATATCGTTTTTATTATTTTAATTAATACTGTTGTATGTCTAGCACAAGACATACAATTTTTGTTTATTTTTAATGACAGTCTGAGAGATTTGGGTTAGACAAATTAAACCTGGTGTGGGATGCAGAAAAGTTCATTCTGTAGTAATTATTCTCACCCATTGACTATACTGCCACCCTTGGTTATAAAATTAAATGAAAATTATTTGACTCTAAGCCAAACAAAGCAGTTCTTCTGGACATGATTTAATTCTAAGTAGCCCACACTTAGGATTCCAGACAAATTCTGATTGACAGCAATGTGATTTGACCTAGTCACATCCCTCGGTCAGACAAATGCAGACTGCATGATATACAGTTTCCTTGACAGGGGAAATGTCTACTAGAAACTAGAAATTATAGTGGTAACAACAGGAACAATAAATAGACAGAATTATTAAATAACAGGTAGATGCACTGGGGTTTTCCTAACCTCTGTTGCTTGCAAGCTGAAACAAAATAGCAAGGTTTAATAAATAATTACCCCTTCCCAGTGGAATGCCGATTTTCTCTGTGCTGACTCCATGACTGTTCCACGGGCAAGTTAATCAAGTTCCTGGATGTTAGCTACAGAAAATATAGGAGGTGCTAAAGAACATGACAGGCACAGACAGCAGCAGGAGGAAGAAGTAAATATACCTGGTTGGACAACATGCTTCAAAGCTTTATGTCATTAATTCCCTTACAAAAAATCTATACTGATTTGTAAGAAAATGGCTAAAAGACTGACACATGAAACAGAACATATTAACAATCACATCATAAGTAATACAATAAGAAAAATTATGGCATTTTACAACAGTATATAACCTTTTTGTTTGAAATTTCAGTGCTGATCATTTTGTTCTGAAATTTCACATTCAAGCCCCAGCAAAAGCTGGTAAAAAAGGTAAGTTTCAAACATGACATGGAGGAATTCCTTATCATTCAGAGAGGAAAGGAATGCTGAATAGTGGGTAGTGTAGAAGGAGAATTACTCAGACAATATATGAGAAGTTATCTTTCTGACATTCTTAGTGATCCTTCACTGTCCAACTCCAAGGTGCAACCATCAGGTAACTAGAAATCTAATATGTTTCTCCAAATGTCAGGAAACGCCAGGAGTTTGCCAGTGATCCATCACTAGCTGCGTGAATTGTATATCAGCCAGGTGATTTCTAATAATCCATTACTCTCCAAGTGAAAGGTACATCCATGAAATCACTAGTAATCCCTTACACTCCATGTGTAAGCAAACCCAAAATACAGATAGTAAACCCTCACTATCCAAGTTAAAGATGTAGCTTGGAGTTCACTAGTAATCCTTCACTATCCAAATGAAAGTTCCAGTAAGGAGATCATTAATAATCCATCATTATACAAGTAAAAGGCACAGCCAGAAGTTCACTTTTAGTATGCAGTGTAGTCAGGAGATCACTAGTACTTTGCTAATCCATGTGCGAGGTACAGCCAGGAGATCACTAGTAATTTGCCATATCCATGTGTGAGGTACAGCCAGGAGATCACTAGTAATTTGCCATATCCATGTGCGAGGTACAGCCAGATCACTAGTAATTTGCCATATCCATGTGTGAGGTACAGCCAGGAGATCACTAGTAATTTGCCATATCCATGTGCGAGGTACAGCCAGATCACTAGTAATTTGCCATATCCATGTGTGAGGTACAGCCAGGAGATCACTAGTAATTTGCCATATCCATGTACAAGGTACAGCCAGGAGATCAGTAGTAATTAGTCATGGTCAATCTGTAAGGTATATACAGGATATCACTAGTAATTCCTCACCATTGAAGTGTAAGGTACATCCAAAAGAGCTAGTATCACTGTATACACTAAATGCTGAAATCACTAGTAATCCTTTGATATCTATGTATAAGGTACACCTTGGTGATCATTAGCAAATCCATTATTGTCCATGGATAAGGTACAGCCAGTGTAATCTCTCACTGACCATGTGTAAGGTAAGCCAGGAGAGTGTTAGTAATCCCTCACTATCCATGTTTATGATACAGGCAGGAGATGATGAGTAATCTATCAGTGTCCATACAAACAGGGATCAACAGCAATACCTCACTGTACATGTGTGAGGTACACACAGGAGATCACTAGTAATCCTTCAGTGCACATGTCTAAGGTACAGGCAGAAGAAAACAATTAATATCTCATTGTCCATGTGTAAGGTACGTCCAAAGGATCACTAACAATTCTCCACTATCCACGTATAAGGTAAAAGTCAGAGATTACAAGTACTTCCTCACAGTTTATATTTAAGGAACAGCCAGGAGGTCACTAGTAATCTGTTATTGTTCACATGTAAGGAACAGCTAGGAGATCACTCATAATCTCTTATTGTTCATATGTAAGGAACAGCCAGGAGATCAGTCATAATCTCTTATTGTCCAGATGTGAGGAACAGTCAGGAGATCACTAGTAATCTCTTATTGTCCAGATGTGAGGAACAGTCAGGAGATCACTAGTAATCTCTTACTGTCCATATGTAAGGGACAGCCAAGAGATCATGAGTAATCTCTTATTGTCCATGTGAAAGATACATACAGGAGAAGATGAGTAATTTCTCATTGTTTATGTGTCAGGTACAGCCATGAGATCACTAGCAGTCACTAACTGTCCATGTATAAGGTACAGCCAGGAGATTGCTAGCAACCCCTTACTGTCCACATGTAAGGATTTTCCAAAGGGATAATTGCTAATTCCTTATTGCCTTTATGTAAGAGATGGCTAGGAGATCCATATTTTCCCAAGATGCAGGGAAATAATTAGTAATTCCTCACTACTCACGTGTGAAGTAGCGATAGGAGATGATGCATTGAAGCCAAGTAATGAGGGCCATACCCCAATTAGAACAGCACTTTAACCCTGAGGAGAATCTGCTGTACAGCATCAGGCGATCAGGGTCAGTTACACAAAAGTAGGGTAGGGTGACAGGTTCCTACCTGCCCAGATACCACTTTAACAATAGCATAATGCAAAGAATAGTCATGCTACAGCTTTATACCTAGAAGACCAAAGTAGAGTGCATTGCAATAACTAAGCTTTCCTACACTCCATCAAGCTTTCATTTTTGAGCATCTTCACATAATAAATCCTTCACTGAACTTTTTAAAAGACAAATACATATATATGCGAGCAATCTCACCATTTGTGCAAGACCACTGTAAAACTGTTAACTGTGAGTTTTCCTTTTTCTTTACTGAGGTGCAACCATGGAATCTCCTAGCTGTACATTAAACTTAGATAGTTGAGCCAATGTATGGTTTGGGGGGTGCACCTGTGAGAAAACACTTTTTTGTTGTTTTTAATGCATATTGTAAGTCAAGCTTCACACAATTTAAAAAATCAATAAAGGATAACTGGACAAAAAAGGCAATAAGGTTTGGATGAATAATGCATGCATCTACGCGCACACACACACACACACACACACACACACACACACACACACACACATACATATGCTCACACAGACACACAAACACACACATATATACACATACACACACTGACATACACCCCCAAGTGTGCACACACAAATACACACACACACACACACACACACACACACACACACACACACACACACACACACACACACACACACAGGCACACACTATAGTGAAATGATCACTACACATAATCTTTTATAATTCCTCATGTAATGATTATGCACAGATCACCAAGGCTTGGAGATACACTCATGTAAACACAAACTGAAACAATCCAGTCAGTCTGTCCTGAGAACAAGCAGTCCCTCAACTATATGTGACTATTGCCAACACCAGAATCATTTCTGACTTAATTTATTTATATTGTATGTGATGTTTTTTATTGTAAACAGAATTTTATCATAATGTTAGATATTGAATATGATGTCAGGTGGGCAGTTGCATCATCCTAACAGTGCACTACATAAAAGATGTCTATGTGAACACACAGTGTACCTGTTACCATAATGAAATACTAACTACTGGAGAAGTAATACGCTAAATAGAAAACTTTCTTTATATTCAGAACCACATTTTTCACCATATATATCTATGCTTTACTCTGCACTATTGATAAATTGCCATCTGAGGATTGAAACACAGATAAGGACGGTGAAACTTAAAAGACCTCTCAACCTTCGATTTCAGGGTCTCCAGTTACCAAGGAAACCTAGCAAGGTTTCAAAAGCTTTGTTTTGCGTGAATCTTCATACACAGTTCTCTGTGAAACATATAAACAATATTATTGCGTCCTCTATGAATTGAAATACAGAGGTGTCAGTAATTTATATGCCTTTTCAGTGCAGTGTAGCTACAAAATAAAATGGAAAGATATACAATTTCTCCCCAGCAGCAGCATCTTTCTGCTCTGGCTAGTTAATTGACTGATGTTTTCTGGTACTTCTCCTGTGATTTAGGCATTTCTAAATCTACACTGATCTTACTTGCTTAAATGACATAAGATATAAACATTTTGCTACGTAACGTTTTAATATTCACCTTTACTGATTCAGTCATGGATACAAAATTTGGGATACAGAAAGGGACATGTCCCTGTAATTCAGATCCTTTAACTCTTTCATTACAAGAAAAGTTGCAGCAGAAATTATAATACTCCTAACGAGGTTTCCTAATCCTCATATTACTGCTGTCTATGTTTTTTTATCTTTAAAAGGTGGGACACGATACTGAAGGCTCGATTTTTTTTTATCTTTTTTGAAGCTGGGTAAGCTGGCCTTGATTTTTTTTTCATCTACAACCTGTTGATAGGCTCCTACTAAGCCAGTTGTTTTTCTGAGACATTTTAAGCCTAGCCTATTGCCCTTTCAAAGATGAAAATCAAACGCTGTACCTTGTGTCTGAGAGGTAAACACCTTAACCATTATGCCAACCTCTGTTATGATCAACCCAAAGAAAAGAAACACCCAGATGAATGTACAAAGAAAGAAGTGGTCATTACAGGGCATGCTGCATCCATAGTCATAGACCAAACTCTCAGGCAGTATTAATAATGCTGTAGTTACGCAAGTAGCACCATATGGCAGGAAGTCTAGATGAAAATAAATTCTACAGGCAGCTATATGCAGATCAACCCTGTCAGTGTGTATGGAGTCTGCCTTAAACTTAAACTTTTAAACGGAAGAAGATGCTTTTAGTCTTAAAATAGCAATAAGCTGCATGGTTTTAAGGCCAAGAAGGAAACAGTTCTAGAGAAGGCTTCCAGTGTTATGGTAAGGTTAGGGTTGGTTTCACACACCCCGCATTAAATTATTAATACCTGTTAACCTTAACACTAACCCACCCCCTGACCCAGTCCTTAACCCTGCACCTTATCTTAGACAAACCCCTTCCATAACACTAGCACTTTACAAGATAAGGTCAAACACATACCACATGAACCAACACACAAGCACACCGCTAAATCAATCTCTTTACCTAATTGTTACCTACTTTGTTACCTATCTTACTCCAACCACATACAGTCACATACGACTGCGCATGCACATACATACATGCACACACACACACACACACACACACACACACACACACACACACACACACACACACACACACACACACACACACACTCACACAACATTAAAATGGGAAGATTTCCAACAAGTGTCATTATCTAGAAGCACTGGAGCTTTGATATTGTTTCAGAAACTACACCAAAATGGAAATGTTTAATTTGTTTTTTCTGTTAAATCATGTGTATAGCCTTTACAATAGCCGTTTTCACTACTGTTGTAAATCCTGATATCTAAAACAACTGGAATTGGAATCTTCAGAAAAGAGAAGGAGAAAACTACATAGGAAAAAATGGGAATTGTGGGAACAATATATGCAGAGCAGGAACAAGATTTAAGAGGCAGGATTTGAATTAACTATATAATGTTAAACTGACAATGACTGGATGGTTTATAAGTGATGTATAATGTTGACAACTACAGTTGTTTCAATGGTGTCTGTGATGTTAAACTGTTTGCAACTAAAGTGATATAATTTTGTATATTTTTCATTTATATAAATGTAAGATTGCCTTTGTCATATGTGTAAATTGAATAAAGATGTTTGAAAAAAATACTTATTGGCACACTTAGATGTGTATTATTTCAAATAAAGGTGTAGGTTTTTTTAAAGTTATAAAACTACCACCATGTAAGGTGATTTATAAACTCAATTACTATTCATATATAGGGTGTTAAAATATACGATGTCTTATTATGGTATGCTCTGTCCAAGCATTACTTTATTTCCTAGGTACCAGTGCTGGAGTATTTAAAACAGAGGCTCACTCAACAAACAACTAAGCTCTTTAAGCCACTAGACTGAAATTCAAAGTTAACAATCTCTTCAGCTTCCTCTCAAACAGGTTTGCAATTAGGTTAGGGCAATGGATGTGTCCATGGCCTATTGACATTTTACAAACCATGTAACTTCAGAAATACACCTTTACATGTGAAAAGCCTCTGCATAATGCAAATGTGTTACAGCACGAGTGGTTAGAATGTACCTGATTCCAGCCAACGGAGTAAAAGAAAATTAAATGAGAATTTTATCCTGTGCAATTCCTTTTGTCTCTGTGCAGTAACACCTGTTGCCAGCTTTAGCACTTTAGTTCCACTTTCTTTTCTGCTGGTTTTTACATACACTGGATTAAGTCATTTCAGGATAAATAACAAATGCGAGTTGTACAGAGCTGGAGAAAAAAATGGGAAAGCTTTTATTTTCCTGAAGTGCAAGTTTTTTTTAAATCCCACTTTAGAGTGACATGCACATTGGAAAGGCCAAAAAAAGCTTCATTTAGTGTGGGAGGTGAAGTTTAGGTTTGAGTAAATGTTTGTGTGGTATATGCACCCATCCATCAGGGTATGATGAACACACACACACACACACACACACACACACACACACACACACACACACACACACACACACACTCACTCTGATTTCTCTAACAAACCATGCCAGTACAACTAGATTGATTGACAGAATGGTCAGCATTACCATAGCAACAGCACAGTCATGCGTATCATAAAAATGGAGTCACACTTCTGAGGGGACAGACAGAGGGAAAATAGAGACAAGAAAGCACAGGGAGAGAGAACAGATAGGGGGTTGGGTAGAATAACAGAAAAGGTAAGATGAAGATCTAAGGCTTATGTTTTCTGATGAAAATAAGAAAGTAGCAGGCTAGTAACAAGAGTAAGTAGATAAATAGAAAATAAAGGTAGAGAGAGAGACAAAACGAAGAATACAGTATTCTGGAGAAAAGGAGACAGAGGAGGCAAATCACAAACTGAACAAAAAAACAGGAACCAAATAATGTTACCCAGTTGTCTAGAAAATAAAATGTGCCAGCCACCCATTAGTCAAAACCACACTGGAGCCCACACAATGACAGTTACTTACTTCCCTTGGCTTTCTGATAATGGTTTCATATCCTGAGACATTCCACGAAACTAACCTGAGGCCCACTACTCAAAAGCTGGCCAGTCTGCAGTCTGACCCTTAAGCCTCTACAAACTGTCTGTGTAACCTGACTACACTCTTGGCTGGTAAAGTGAAACATGGCAGCAATAAGAAACATTACAAAGTGAAGCATGTCCTTCTCAAATACATGTTTCTAAGTAGTGACTGGAGAAAGTGCATGCCTGAAATATCGTGAACTATGTAATCTTCAGTCCAAATTCTAGATCCCACAGCAATACTGTGCTGTAGTATTGAGTAGGTGTGCCCAACACCTTAAAAATATGTTTCACCACATAGCAGAACCTCATGGGCCTACAGCAAGACTCTGCTGTAGAATTAAGAAAAGGTGTGCCCAACACCTTAAAAATATGTTTCACCACATAGCAGGACCTCATGTGCCTACGGCAAGACTGTGCTGTAGAATTAAGAGTAGGTGTGCCCAACGTCTTAAAACTATGTTTCACCACATAGCAGGACCCCATGTGCCTACAGCAAGACTGTGCTGTAGAATTAAGAGTAGGTGTGCCCAACGCCTTAAAAATATGTTTCACCACATAGCAGGATTTCATGTGCCTACAGCAAGACTGTGCTGTAGAATTAAGAGTAGGTGTGCCCAACGCCTTAAAAATATGTTTCACGACATAGCAGGACATTGTGTGCCTACAACAAAACTGTGCTATAGAATTAAGAGTAGGTGTACCCAACACCATAAAATATATTTCACCACATAGCAGGACCTCATTTTCCAACAGCAAGACTCTGCTGTAGAATTAAGAGTAGGTGTGCACAATGCCTTAAAAATATGTTTCACCACATATCAGGACCTCATGTGTTCACAACAAGACTGTGCTGTCGAATTAACAGTAGGTGTGCCTAACGCCTTAAAAATATGTTTCACCACATAGCAGGACGTCATATGCCTACAGCAAAACTGTGCTGAAAAATTAAGAGCAGGTGAGCCCAATGCCTTAAAAATATGTTTCACCACAAAGCAGGACCTTATGTGCCTACAGGAAGACTGTGCTGTTGAATTAAGATTAGGTGTGCCCTACGCCTTAAAAATATGTTTCACCACATAACAAGACTTCATGTGCCTACAGCAAGACTGTGCTTTAGAATTAAGAGTAGGTGTGCCCAATGCCTTAAAAATAAGTTTCACCACTTAGCAGGACCTCTTGTGCCTACAGCAAAACTGTGCTGTAAAATTAAGAGTAGGTGTGCACAATGCCTTAAAAATATGTTTCACCACATAGCAGGCCCTCATGTGCCTATAACAAGACTGTGCTGTAGAATTAAGAGTAGGTGTGCCCAACACCTTAAAATTATGTCCCACCACATAGCAGGACTTCATGTCCCTACAGCAAGACTGTGCTGTAGAATTAACAGTAGGTGTGCCCAACGCCTTAAAAATATGTTTCACGACATAGCAGGACCTCGTGTGCCTACAGCAAGACTGTGCAGTAGAATTAAGAATAGGCGTACCCAACGCCATAAAATATGTTTCACCACAAAGCAGGACCTCATTTACCTACAGCAAGACTGTGCTGTAGAATTATGAGTAGGTGTGCCCAATTCCTTAAAAATGTGTTTCACCACATAGCAGGACTTCCTTTACCTACAGAGAACTGTGCTGTAGAATTAAGACAAGGTGTGCCCACCGCCTTAAAAATATATTTCACCACATAGCAGGACCTCATGTGCTTACAGCAAGACTGTGCTGTACAATTAAGAGTAGGTGTGCCCATAGCCTTAAAAATATGTTTCACCACATAGCAGGACCTCATCTGCTTAAAGAAAAACTGTGCGGTAGACTTAAGAATAGGTGTGCCCAACACCTTAAAAATATGTTTCAATACATAGCAGGACCTCATCTGCCTACAGCAAGACTGGCTGTTGAATTAACAGTAGGTGTGCCCAACACCTTAAAAATATGTTTCACGACATAGCACGACATTGTGTGCCTACAGCAAAACTGTGCTGAAGAAATAAGAGCAGGTGTACCCAACGCCATAAAATATATTTCACCACATAGCAGGACCTCATTTTTCAACAGCAAGACTCTGCTGTAGAATTAAGAGTAGGTGTGCCCAATGCCTTAAAAATACGTTTCACCACATAGCAGGCCCTCATGTGCCTATAGCAAGACTGTGCTGTAGAATTAAGATTAGGTGTGCCCAACACCTTAAAAATAAGTTTAACCACTTAGCAGGACCTCATGTGCCTACAGCAAGACTGTGCTGTAGAATTAAGAGTAGGTGTGCCCAACGCCTTAAAAATATGTTTCACGACATTGCAGGATTTCATGTGCCTACAGCAAGACTGTGCTGTAGAATTAAGAGTATGTGTGCCCAACGCCTTAAAAATATGTTTCACGACATTGCAGGATTTCATGTGCCTACAGCAAGACTGTGCTGTAGAATTAAGAGTATGTGTGCCCAATGCCTTAAAAAATATGTTTCACCACATAACAGGACTTCATGTGCCTATAGCAAGACTGTGCTGTAGAATTAAGATTAGGTGTGCCCAACACCTTAAAATTATGTTTCAACACATAGCAGGACTTCATGTCCCTACAGCAAGACTTTGCTGTAGAATTAAGAGTAGGTGTGCCCAACGCCTTAAAAATATGTTTCGCCACATAACAGGATTTCATGTGCCTACAGCAAGACTGTGCTGTAGGATTAAGAGTATGTGTGCCCAACTCCTTAAAAATATATTTCACCACATAGCAGGACCTCATTTTCCAACAGCAAGACTCTGCACACAGCAAAACTGTGCTGTAGAATTAAGAGTAGGTGTACCCAACGCCTTAAAAATATGTTTCACCACATAGCAGGACCTCATGTGTTCTCAGCAAGACTGGCTGTCGAATTAACAGTAGGTGTGCCTAACCCATTAAAAATATGTTTCACCACATAGCAGGACTTCATATGCCTACAGCAAAACTGTGCTGAAGAATTAAGAGCAGGTGTGCCCAATGCCTTAAAAATATGTTTCACCACAAAGCAGGACCTTATGTGCCTACAGGAAGACTGTGCTGTCGAATTAAGAGTAGGAGTGCCCTACACCTTAAAAATATGTTTCACCATATAACAAGACTTCATGTGCCTACAGCAAGACTGTGCTGCAGAATTAAGAGTAGGTGCGCCCAATGCCTGAAAAATAAGTTTCACCACTTAGCAGGACCTCATGTGCCTGTAGCAAGACTGTGCTGTAGAATTAAGAGTAGGTGTGCCTAACACCTTAAAATTATTTTTCACCACATAACAGGACTTCATGCCCCTACAGCAAGACTGTGCTGTAGAATTAAGAGTAAGTGTGCCCAACGCCTTAAAAATATGTTTCACCACATAGCAGGATTTCATATGCCTACAGCAAGACTGTGCTGTAGAATTAAGAGTAGGTATTCTCAATGCCTTAAAAATATCTTTTACCACATAGCACAACTTCATGTGCCAACAGCAAGACTGTGCTGTAGAATTAAGAGTAAGTGTGGCCAACGCAGCAAGACTGTGCTGTAGAATTAAGACAAGGTGTGCCCTATGTTTCACCACATACCAGGAACCTGTGTACCTACAGCAAGACTGTGCTATAGAATTAAGAGTAGGTGTGCCCAATGCCTTAAAATATGTTTCACCACATAGCAGGACCTTGTGTGCCTACAGCAAGACTGTGCTGTAGAATTAAGAGTAGGTGTGCCCAATGCCTTAAATATATGTTTCACCACATAGCAGAACCTCGTGTGCCTACAGCAAGACTGTGCTGTAAAATTAAGAGTAGGTGTGCCAGTGCCTTAAAACATGTTTCACCACATAACAAGACCTTGTTTGCCTACAGCAAGACTGTGCTGTAGAATTAAGAGTAGGTGTGCCCAATGGCTTAAAAATATGTTTCACCACATAGCAAGACCTCATGTGCCTACACCAAGACTGTGCTGCAGAATTAAGAAAACGTGTGCCTAATACCTTAAAAATATGTTTTACCACATACCAGGACCTCATGTGCCTACAGAAAGACAGTGCTGTAGATTTAAGAGTAGGATTGCCCAAAGCCTTAAAAATATGTTTCACCACACAGCAGGACCTCATGTGCCTACAGCAAGACTGTGCTGTAGAAATAAGAGTAGGTGTGCCCAACACCTTAAAAATATGTTTCACCACATAGCAGGACCTGATGTGCCTAAAGCAAGGCTGTGCTGTAGAATTAAGAATAGGTATGCCCAATGCCTTAAAAATATGTTTCAACACATAGCACGACCTTGTGTGCTGGCAGCAAGACTGTGCTGTAGAATTAAGTGTAGGTGTGCCCAGTGCCTTAAAAATATGTTTCACCATATAGCAATACCTCATGTGCCTACAGCAAGACTGTGCTGTACAATTAAGAGTAGGTGTGCCCAATGCCTTAAAAATATGTTTCACCACATAGCAAGACCTCATGTACGTACAGCAAGACTGTGTTGTAGAATTGAGAGTAGGTGTGCCCAATGCCTTAAAAATATGTTTCACCACATATGAGGACCTCGTGTGCCTACAGCAAGACAGTGCTGTAGACTTAGGAATATGTGTGCCCAATGCCTTAAAATATGTTTCACCACAAAGCAGGACCTCAAGTGCCTACAGTGAGACTGTGCTGTAGAATTTAGAGTAGCTATGCCCAACACCTTAAAAATATGTTTCACCACATAGCAGGACCTCATGTGCCTACAGCAACACTGTGCTATAGAATTAAGACTTGGTGTGCCCAACGCCTTAAAAATATGTTTCACCACATAGCAGGCCCTTGTGTGGCTACAGCAAGACTGTGCTATGGAATTAAGAGGAGGAGTGCCCAATGCCTTAAAAATATGTTTCACCACATAGCAGGAGTTCACGTGCCTACCGTAAGACTGTGCTGCAGAATTAAGAGTAGGTGCGTCCAATGCCTTAAAATACGCTTCATCACATAGCAGGACCTCATGTGCCTACAGCAAGACTGTGTTGTAGAATTAAGACTAGATGCACCCAATGGCTTAAAAATATGTTTCACCAAATAGCATGACCTCATGTACCTACAGCAAGACTGTGCTGTAGAATTAAGAGCAAGTGGCCCAATGCCTTAAAATATGTTCACCACATAGCAGGACATCATGTGCTTACAGCAAGACTGTGCTGTAAAATTAAGAGTAGGTGTGCCCAGTGGCTTAAAAATATGTTTCATCACAAAGCAAGACCTCATGTGCCTACACCAAGACTGTGCTGCAGAATTAAAAATAGGTGTGCCCAATGCCTTAAAAATATGTTTCACAACATAGCAGGACCTCATGTGCCTACAGCAAGACTGTGCTGTAGATTTAAGAGTAGGTGTGCCCCAAAGCCTTAAAATATACTTCACCAGATAGCAGGACCTCATGTGCCTACAGCAAGGCTGTGCTGTAGAATTAAGACTAGGTGTGCCCAATGCCTTAAAAATATGTTTCACCACATAGCAGCACCTCATGTGCCTACAGCAAGACTGTGCTGTAGAATTAAGAGTAGGAGTGCCCAATGCCTAAAAATATGTTTCACCACATAGCAGGATGTCATGTGCCTACAGCAAGACTGTGCTGTAGAATTAAGAGTAGGTGTGCCCAACACCTTAAAAATATGTTTCATCACATAGCAGGACCTCGTGCCTACAGCAAAACTGTGCTGTAGAATTAAGAGTAAATGTGCTCAACACCTCAAAATTATGTTGCACCACATAGCAGGACTTCTTGTCCCTACAGCAAGACAGTGCTGCAGAATTATGAGTAGGTGTGCCCAATTCCTTAAAAATATGTTACACGACATAGCAGGACTTCCTGTGCCTACAGAGGACTGTGCTGTACAATTAAGACAAGGTGTGCCCAACACCTTAAAAATATCTTTCACCACATAGAAGGACCTCATGTGCTTACAGCAAGATCGTGCTGTACAATTAAGATTAGGTGTACCCATAGCCTTAAAAATATGTTTCACCACATAGCAGGACCACATGTGCCTACAGCAAGACTGTACTGTAGAATTAAGAATAGGTGTGTCCAACACCTTAAAATATGTTTCACCAAATAGCAGGACCTCATGTGCCTACAGCAACACTGTGCTGTAGAATTAAGAGTAGGTGTGCCCAATGCCTTAAAATAAGTTTCACCACATAGCAGGACCTTGTCTGCCTACAGCAACACTGTGCTGTACAATTAAGAGTAGGTGTGCCCAGTGGCTTAAAAATATGTTTCACCACATAGCAAGACCTCATGTGCCTACACCAAGACGGTGCTGCAGAATTAAAAGTAGGTGTGCCCAATGCCTTAAAAATATGTTTCACCACATAGCAGGACATCATGTTCCTACAGCAAGACTGCGCTGTAGAATTAAGAGTAGGTGTGCCAATGTCTAAAAATATGTTTCACCACATAGCAGGAGTTCATCAGCCTACAGTAAGACTCTGCTGCAGAATTAAGAGTAGGTTTGCCCAAAGCCATAAAAATATGTTTCTCCACATAGCAGGACCTCATCTGCCTACAGCAAGACTGTGCTGTAGAATTCATAGTAGTTGTTCCCAACTCTTTTAAAATATGTTTCACCACATAGCACGACCTCATGTGCCTACAACAAGACTGTGCTGCAAAATTAAGAGTAGGTGTGCCCAATGTCTTAAAAATATATTTCACCACATCGCAGGACCTTGTGTGCCTACAGCAAGACTGAACTGTAGAATTAAAAGTATGTGTGCCCAACGCCTTAAAATTACGTTTCACCACATAGCAGGAACTCATGTGCCTACAGCAAGACTGTTCTGTAGAATTAAGAGTAGGTGTGCCCAACACCTTAAAGTAATGTTTCACCACATAGCAGGACATCATGTCCCTAGAGCAAGACTGTGCTGTAGAATTACGGGTAGGTATGCTGAATTCCTTAAAAATATGTTTCACCACATAGCAGGACTTCATGTGCCTACAGCAAGACTGTGCTGTGGAATTAAGAATAGGTGTGCCCAATGCCTTAAAAATATGTGTCACCACATAGCAGGACCTCATGAGCCTACAGCAAGACCATGCAGTACAATTAAGAGTAGGTGTGCCCCAAACCTAAAAAATATGTTTCACCACATAGCAGGACTTCATGTGCCTACAACAAGACTGTGCTGTAGAATTAAGAGTAGGTGTGCCCAACCCCTTAAAAATATGTGTCACCACATAGCAGGATCACATGTGCCTACAGCAAAACTGTAATGCAGAATTAAGAATAGGTGTGTCCAATGCCTTAAAATATGTTTCAGCACAAAGCAGGACCTCAAGTGCCTACAGTAAGACTGTGCTGTACAATTAAGAGTAGGTGTGCTCAATGCCTTAAAAATATGTTTCATCACATAGCAGGACCTCATGTGCCTACAGCAAGACTGTGCTGTAGAATTAAGAGTAGGTGTGCCCAATCCCTTAAAAATATGTGTCACCACATAGCAGGACCACATGTGCCTACAGCGAGACTGTGCTGTAGAATTAAGAAAAGCTGTGTCCAATACCTTAAAATATGTTTCACCAAATAGCAGGACCTCATCAGACTACAGCAACACTGTGCTGTAGAATTAAGACCAGGTGTGCCCAACACCTTAAAAATATGTTTAACCACACAGCAGGACCTCATGTGCCTATAGCAAAACTGTGCTGTAGAATTAAGAGTAGCTGTGCCCAACACCTTAAAAATATGTTTCAGCACATACCATGACTTCATGCACCTACACCAAGACTGTGCTGTAGAATTAAGAGTAGGTGTGCCCAAAGCCTTAAAAATATGTTTCACCACATAGCAGGCCCTTGTGTGCCTACAGCAAGACTGTGCTGTAGAATTATGAGTAGGTATGCCTATCACCTTAAAAATATGTTTCACCACATAGCAGGACCTCATCTACCTACAGCAAGACTGTGCTGTAGAATTAAGAATAGGTGTGCCCAATGCCTTAAAAATATGTTTCACCACATAGCAGTACCTCCTGTGCCTACAGCAAGGCTGTGCTGTAGAATTAAGGAAAGGTATGCCCAATGCCTTAAACATATGTTTCAACAAATAGCAGGACCTTGTGTGCCGGCAGCAAGACTGTGCTGTAGAATTAAGAGTAGGTGTGCCCAACTCCCTAAAATATGTTCCAGCACATAGCAGGACCTCATGTGCCTACAGCAAGGCTGTGCTGTAGAATTAAGGATAGGTATGCCCAATGCCTTAAACATATGTTTCAGCAAATAGCAGGACCTTGTGTGCCGGCAGCAAGACTGTGCTGTAGAATTAAGAGTAGGTGTGCCCAACGCCTTAAAAATATGTTTCACCACATAGCAAGACCATATGTGCCTACAGCAAGACTGTGTTGTAGAAGTGAGAGTAGGTGTTCCCAATGCCTTAAAAATGTTTCACCACATAGCATGACCTCGTGTGCCTACAGCAAGACAGTGCTGTAGACTTAGGATTAGGTGTGCCCAATGCCTTAAAAATATGTTTCACCACACAGGAGGATCTCATGTGCCTACAGCAAGACTGTGCTGTAGAATTAAGAGTAGGTGTGCCCAACACCTTAAAAATATGTTTCACCACATAGCAGGACCTGATGTGCTGGCAGCAAGACTGTGCTGTAGAATTAAGTGTAAGTGTGCCCAGTGCCTTAAAAATATGTTTCACCACATAGCAATACCTCACGTGCCTACAGCAAGACTGTGCTGTACAATTAAGAGTAGGTGTGCCCAATGCTTTAAAAATATGTTTCACCACATAGCAAGACCTCATGTACTTACAGCAAGACTGTATTGTCGAATTGAGAGTAGGTGTGCCCAATGCCTTAAAAATATGTTTCACCACATAGGAGGACCTTGTGTGCCTACAGCAAGACAGTGCTGTAGACTTAGGAATATGTGTGCCCAATGCCTTAAAAATATTTTCACCACAAAGCAGGACCTCTAGTGCCTACAGTAAGATTGTGCTGTAGAATTTAGAGTAGCTATGCCCAACACCTTAAAAATATATTTCACCACATAGCAGGAGTTCATGTGCTTACAGTAAGACTGTGCTGCAGAATTAAGAGTAGGTGTGTCCAATGCCTTAAAAATATGCTTCACCACATAGCAGGACCTCATGTGCCTACAGCAAGACTGTGCTGTAGAATTAGGAATAGATGTGCCCAATGCCTTAAAAATATGTTTCACCAAATAGCATGACCTCATGTACCTACAGCAAGACTGTGCTGTAGAATTAAGAGCAAGTGTGCCCAATGCCTTAAAATATGTTCACCCCATAGCAGGACCTCATGTGCCTACAGCAAGACTGTGCTGTAGATTTAAGAGTAGGTGTGCCCCAAAGCCTTAAAAATATACTTCACCAGATAGCAGGACCTCATGTGCCTACAGCAAGGCTGTGCTGTAAAATTAAGACTAGGTGTGCCCAACGCCTTAAAAATATGTTTCACCACATAGCAGGACCTCATGTGCCTACAGCAAGACTGTGCTGTAGAATTAAGATAAGGTGTGCCCAATGCCTTAAATATCTGTTTCACCACATAGCAGAACCTTGTGTGCCTACAGCAAGACTGTGCTGTAAAATTAAGAGTAGGTGTGCCACTGCCTTAAAAACATGTTTCACCACATAATAAGACCTTGTGTGCCTACAGCAAGACCGTGCTGTAGAATTAAGAATAGGTGTGCCCAATGGCTTAAAAATATGTTTCACCACATAGCAAGACCTCATGTGCCTACACCAAGACTGAGCTGCAGAATTAAGAAAAGGTGTGCCCAATGCCTTAAAAATAACTCGACACTGTAAAACTTCACTGCCAATCCTGTGTGCGGACAGATGATCCGCTGTGGCGACCCCTAACCGGGAAAAGCCGAAAAGGAGAAGAAGTGCCCAATGCCTTAAACATATGTTTTACCACATAGCAGGACCTCATGTGCCTACAGCAAGACAGTGCTATAGATTTAAGAGTAGGATTGCCCAAAACCTTAAAAATATGCTTCACCACATAGCAGGACCTCATGTGCCCGTAGCAAGGCTGTGCTGTACAATTAAGAGTAGGTGTGCCCAACGCCTTAAAAATATGTTTCACCACATAGCAGGACTTCAAGTGCTTAGAGCAAGACTGTGCTGTAGAATTAAGAGTAGGTGTGCCCAATGATTAAAATATGTTTCAACACATAGTAGGAGTTCATGTGCCTACAGTAAGACTCTGCTGCAGAATTAAGAGTTGGTGTGCCCAAAACCATAAAAATATGTTTCACCACATAGCAGGACCTCATCTGCCTACAGCAAGACTGTGCTGTAGAATTAAGAGTAGGTGTGCCCAACTCCTTAAAAATATGTTTCACCACATAGCAGGAACTCGTGTGCTTACAGCAAGACTGTGCTGTAGAATTAAGAATAGGTGTGCACAATGCCATAAAATATGTTTTACCACACAGCAGGACTTCATCTGCCTAAAGTAAGACTGTGCTGCAGAATTAAGAGTAGGTGTGCCCAGTGCCTTAAAAATATGTTTCACCACATAGCAAGACCTTGTGTGCCTTTAGCAAGTCTGTGCTGTACAATTAAGAGTAGGTATGCCCAACACCTTAAAAATATGTTTCACCACATAGCAAAACCATATGTGCCTACAGCATGACTGTGTTGTAGAAGTGAGAGTAGGTGTGCCCAATGCCTTAAAAATATGTTTCATCACATAGCAGGACCTCGTGCCTACAGTAAAGCTGTGCTGTAGAATTAAGAGTAAATGTGCTCAACACCTCAAAATTATGTTTCACCATGTAGCATGACTTCATGTCCCTACAGCAAGACTGTGCTGTAGACATATGAGTAGGTGTGCCTCCTTAAAAATATGTTTCACCACATAGCAGGACTTCCTGTGCCTACAGAGGACAGTGCTGTAGAATTAAGACAAGGTGTGCCCAACACCTTAAAAATATTTTTCACCACATAGCAGGATCTCATGTGCTTACAGCAAGACCGTGCTGTACAATTAAGATTAGGTGTGCCTATAGCCTTAAAATATGTTTCACCACATAGCAGGACCTCATCTGCTTAAAGAAAGGACTTCCTGTGCCTACAGAGGACTGTGCAGTAGAATTAAGAATAGGTGTGTCCAACACCTTAAAAATATGTTTCAATACATAGCAGGACCTCATCTGCATACAAGAAGACAGTGCTGTAGAATTAAGAGAAGGTGTGCCCAACACCGTAAAAATATGTTTCACCACATAGTAGCACTTCATGTGCCCACAGCAAGACTGTGCTGTAGAATTAAGAGTAGGTGTGCCCAACCCCTTAAAAATATGTGTCACCAAATAGCAGGACCACATGTGCTACAGCAAGTCTGTACTGTAGAATTAAGAATAGGTGTGTCCAACGCCTTAAAATAAGTTTCACCACATACGAGGAACTTGTGCGCCTACAGCAAGACTGTGCTATAGAATTAAGAGTAGATGTACCCAACACCCTAAAACATGTTTCAGTACATAGCAGGACCTCATGTGCCTACAGCAAGGCTGTGCTGTAGAATTAAGTATCGGTTTGCCCAATGCCTTAAACATATGTTTCAACAAATAGCAGGACCTTGTGTGCCGGCAGCAAGACTGTGCTGCAGAATTAAGAGTAGGTGTGCCCAGTGCCTTAAAAATATGTTTCACCACATAGCAAGACCTTGTGTGCCTACAGCAAGTCTGTGCTGTACAATTAAGAGTAGGACATTGTGTGCCTACAGCAAGACTGTGCTGTATAATTAAAATTATGTGTGCCCAATGCCTTAAAATTATGTTTCACCACATAGCAGGATGTCATGTGCCTACAGCAAGACTGTGCTGTAGAATTAAGAGTAGGTGTGCCCAATGCCTTAAAAATATGTTTCACCACACAGCAGGACCTCATGTGCCTACAACAATACTGTGCTGTTAAATTAACACCTTAAAAATGTGTTTCACCACATAACAGGACCTCATGTGCCTACAGCAAGGCTGTGCTGTAGAATTAAGAGTAGGTGTGCCCAATGCCTTAAAAATATGTTTCACCACATAGCAGGACCTCATGTGTCTACAGCAAGACTGCGCTGTAAAATTAAGAGTAGGTGTACCCAATCCCTAAAAATATGCTTCACCACATAGCAAGAGTTCATGTGCCTACAGTAAGACTCCTCTGCGGAATTAAGAGTAGGTGTACCCAATCCCTAAAAATATGCTTCACCACATAGCAGGACCTCATCTGCCTACAGTAAGACTCCTCTGCAGAATTAAGAGTAGGTGTGCCCAAAGCCTTAAAAATATGTTTCATCACATAGCACAACCTCATCTGCTTACAGCAAGACTGTGCAGTAGAACTAAGAGTTGGTGAGCACAATGCCTTAAAAATATGTTTCACCACATAGCAGGACTTCATGTGCCTACAGTAAGACTATGCTGCAGAATTAAGAGTAGGTGTGCCCAATGCCTTAAAAATATGTTTCACCACATAGCAGGACCTAGTGTGCCTACAGCAAGACTGTGCTGTAGAATTAAAAGTATGTGTGCCCAACACCTTAAAATTATGTTTCACCACATAGCAGGACTTCATGTCCCTACAGCAAGACTGTGCTGTAGAATTATGAGTAGGTATGCTGAATTCCTTAAAAATATGTTTCACCACATAGCAGGACTTCATATGCCTACAGAAAGACTGTGCTGTAGAATTAAGAGAAGGTGTGCCCAACGCCTTAAAAATATTTTTCATCACATAGCAGGACCTCATGAGCCTGCAGCAACACTGTGCTGTAGAATTAAGAGTAGGTGTGCCCAACGCCTTAAAATAAGTTTCACCACATACCAGGAACTTGTGCGCCTACAGAAAAACTGTGCTATAGAATTAAGAGTAGGTGTGCCCAACACCTTATAAATATGTTTCACCACATAGCAGGACCTTGTGTGCCTACGGCAACACTGTGCTGCAGAATTAAGAGTAGGTGTACCCAACACCCTAAAACATGTTTCAGCACATAGCAGAACCTCATGTGCCTACAGCAAGGCTGTGCTGTAGAATTAAGGATCGGTTTGCCCAGTGCCTTAGGTTCATAGGTTCATACTAGGCTATCTGCCCTAGGGCATTTATAAGCCTAGCCAGAGTGTGTTTGGCTTTCGCCACCCATTTTAAATTAATTTTGCTATGCCTTTTTTTGAGGTTAGTATACTGTGCCTCTGACTAACAGTGACACAGAAGTGATAGCCGGGGTAAACCTATGATCTCCCATCCACTCATCAAGATTCCTCTTGAAGAGAGTCAATGTGGGACTCTGCCTAACCTGGACTGGGATTTTATTCCAGAGTGAAGGGAGCCTCTGGGTTATGAATCTGTCCCTCCAGCATGTCCTATTTATTTCAGTGCTGAGGTTCAAGTCTCTCGAGCGCGTAGCTCGATGGGATTTGGATTTTCTGAGGTGCAGCATGTCCATTAATTCCGGGTTGGACATGGCTTTATATGTCAGGCACAGATCACCTCTGAGCAGGCGGTATGCCACTGAGTAGAGCTGGAATTTCTTTAACCGGGAAGCATATGGCATCTGTTTGAGCCCTTTGATCCTCTTGGTGAGGTACTTTTGGGGTATTTCCAGTTGCTGCAGGTGTCTGGTGAGGTACATCCCAAAAGGGGCATTGTATTCAATTATGGGCCTGATGAGGGATGAGTAAAGAGGTACGATGACCTCCCCTGATCTAGATGTGAATCCCTTCATGATTAGGTGGGCTATATAAAATGTTTTTCTAACCACTTTGGCCACGTGGTTGTCAAATGAGAGATTGCTATCAACTTTGGTCCCCAGGTCCCTAATGACTTCTTCTGTACTTAATGGATTACTACCTATGTGGTAATTTGTGGGCACTTTGTTTTTGCCAAAGGGGATGACTATACACTTTTTGGTGTTTAGCTTGAGGCCATGGCTCTGGCACCAGTTGTCTGTTTCTATGAGGCCCTTTTGGAGGATGCTTGTGTTGGCTGGAGAGTTGATTATGGCGCCCAGTTTGCAGTCATCTGCGAACTTGGTCAGCCACAGTCCTTCCGTGTTGGCCTGTACCACCGAGAAATATATACCGAACAAGAGAGGTCCCAGGACTGAGCCTTGTGGGACGCCACTTGTAACTGGTTTGGAGTCTGACATGGCTCCAGCAATTCTAACCATGTGGGTTCTGTCCTTGAGCCAGTTTGCAACCCATCTAGTGACATAGGGGTTTATATTTAAGCTGGTGAGCTTATCTATAATGCCAGTGGGGTATTGTATCGAAGGCTTTTGCGAGGTCCAGGTAGGCTGTGTGGACCACCTTCCCCTCGTCAATGGCCTTGATGACTGTTTCAAAGATATCAACCAGGTTTAAGAGGCAGGATCTGCCCTTAACAAAGCCGAACTGGGTAGGATCCAGTGTCTGTACGTCCCCAATATCTTTATTTATGAGGTCCATGATGATCCTTTCCATAGCTTTGCAGACCAAGCTAGTCAGGCTTATGGGGCGATAGTTTCCAGGATCCGTTGAGGCACCACCTTTGTGGAGAGGGACCACTGTTGCTGTACACCACTCTTTGGGTACATATCGTGTAGTAAGGCTAAGATTGAACAGTAGTTTTATGTTTGGATTTAGCTCTTCTTGGAGTTCATGTAGGACGCAGCCCAGGACACCATCTGGTCCCATTGATGCTGTGTTTTTGCTTTGGAGAGGCGGCTCTTACCTGAGCATCTGAGATGTCAGGGGGCAGCACTCTGTTGGGATAGATATTTGCCCTTTGGTGGGATGGGGAGAAGTTTGCACTGAACCTGTCAGCTAGGATGTTGGCAATGTCTGTGGGCTCGGTGTATTTTTGTCATTTTGGACTAATTCTGAGCATATCTGGGAATTCCCACCCAGGTTCGAACATAACTAAAGAAAGCCTTGTGATTATCCTTAGTGTCCTGTGCAATTTTTCTCTCGAAGCTGGCCTTAGACAATTTTATGAGTGCCCGTAGTTTTTTGCTAATACTGATCAGAGATGCCTTCCCTTTTTGGGATTTTGCTCTATCATGTAGTAGCTTCCTCCTTCTATTGTATAGTTTGTTAATGGCTGGGGTCCACCAGACAGGACGTCTGCCTTTGGAGGATTGGGTCTTGGTTTTATTTGGGATTGCATGATCCATGCATTCCTGAAGGTGTTCATAGAATGAGTTTATAAAGGACATATGACGTTTATAAAGAAACATATGTTTCAACAAATAGCAGGACCTTGTGTGGTGGCAGCAAGACTGTGCTGTAGAATTAAGAGTAGGTGTGCCCAGTGCCTTGAAAATATGTTTCACCACATAGCAAGACCTTGTGTGCCTACAGCAAGTCTGTGCTGTACAATTAAGAGTAAGTGTGCCCAACGCCTTAAAAATATGTTTCACCACACAGCAGGACTTCATGTGCCTACAACAATACTGTGCTGTTAAATTAACACCATAAAAATGTGTTTCACCACATAGCAGGACCTCATGTGCCTACAGCAAGGCTGTGCTGTAGAATTAAGAGTAGGTGTGCCCAATGCCTTAAAAATATGTTTCACCACATAGCAGGACCTCATGTGTCTACAGCAAGACTGTGCTGTAGAATTAAGAGTAGGTGTACCCAATGCCTAAAAATATGTTTCACCACATAGCAGGAGTTAATGTGCCTACAGTAAGACTCTTCTGCAGAATTAAGAGTAGGTGTGCCCAAAGCCTTAAAAATATGTTTCACCATGTAGCAGGACCTCATCTGCCTGCAGCAAGACTGTGCTGTAGAATTAAGAGCAAGGGTGCCCAATGCCTTAAAATATGTTCACCACATAGCAAGACCTCATTTGCCTACACCAAGACTGTGCTGTAGATTTAAAATTAGGTGTGCCCCAAAGCCTTAAAAATATGCTTCACCACATAGCAGGACCTCATATGCCTACAGCAAAGCTGTGCTGTAGAATTAAGAGTAGGTGTGCCCAACGCCTTTAAAATATGTTTCACCACATAGCAGGACCTCATGTGTCTACAGCAAGACTGCACTGTAGAATTAAGAGTAGGAGTACCTAAGAGGTAGGAGTACCCAATGCAAAATATGTTTGTGTGCCCAACTCCTTTAAAATATGTTTCACCACATAGCATGACCTCATGTGCTTACAGCAAGACTGTGCTGTAGAATTAAGAGTTGGTGTGCACAATGCGTTAAAACTATGTTTCACCACATAGCAGGACTTCATGTGCCTACAGTAAGACTGTGCTGCAAAATTAAGAGTAGGTGTGCCCAATGCCTTAAAAATATGTTTCACCATATCGCAGGACCTTGTGTGCCTACAGCAAGACTGAACTGTAGAATTAAAAGTATGTGTGCCCAACGCCTTAAAATTATATTTCACCACATAGCAGGACCACATGTGCCTATAGCAAGACTGTGCTGTAGAATTAAGAGTAGGTGTGTCCAACACCTGAAAAATATGTATCACCACAAAGCAGGACCTCCTCTGCCTACACCAAGACTGTTCTGTAGAATTAAGAGAAGGTGTGCCCAATCCCTTAAAAATGTTTATCCACATAGCAGGATCTCATCTGCCTACAGCAAGCCTGTGCTGTAGAATTAAGAGTAGGTGTGCCCAACACCTTAAAGTTATTTTTCACTACATAGCAGGACATTATGTCCCTAGAGCAAGACTGTGCTGTAGAATTATGGGTAGGTATGCCGAATTCCTTAAAAATATGTTTCACCACACAGCAGGACTTCATGTGCCTGCATCAAGACTGTGCTGTAGAATTAAGAGAAGGTGTGCCTAATGCCTTAAAAATATGTGTCATCACATAGCAGGACCTCATGAGCCTACAGCAAGACCGTGCTGTACAATTATGAGTAGGTGTGCCCCAAATCTAAAAAATATGTTTCACCACGTAGCAGGACCTCATGTGCCTTCAGCAAGACTGTGCTGTAGAATTCAGAGTAGGTGTGCCCAACTCCTTTAAAATATGTTTCACCACATAGCATGACCTCATGTGCTTACAGCAAGACTGTGCTGTAGAATTAAGAGTTGGTGTGCACAATGCGTTAAAACTATGTTTCACCACATAGCAGGACTTCATGTGCCTACAGTAAGACTGTGCTGCAAAATTAAGAGTAGGTGTACCCAATGCCTTAAAAATATGTTTCACCATATCGCAGGACCTTGTGTGCCTACAGCAAGACTGAACTGTAGAATTAAAAGTATGCATGCCCAACGCCTTAAAATTATATTTCACCACATAGCAGGACCACATGTGCCTATAGCAAGACTGTGCTGTAGAATTAAGAGTAGGTGCGTCCAACACCTGAAAAATATGTATCACCACAAAGCAGGACCTCCTCTGCCTACACCAAGACTGTTCTGTAGAATTAAGAGAAGGTGTGCCCAATCCCTTAAAAATGTTTATCCACATAGCAGGATCTCATCTACCTACAGCAAGACTGTGCTGTAGAATTAAGAGTAGGTGTGCCCAACACCTTAAAGTTATTTTTCACTACATAGCAGGACATCATGTCCCTAGAGCAAGACTGTGCTGTAGAATTATGGGTAGGTATGCCGAATTCCTTAAAAATATGTTTCACCACATAGCAGGACTTCATGTGCCTACAGCAAGACTGTGCTGTAGAATTAAGAATAGGTGTGTCCAATGCCTTAAAATGTGTTTCAACAAATAGCAGGACCTCATCAGACTACAGCAACACTGGGCTGTAAAATTAAGAGCAGGTGTGCCCAACACCTTAAAAATATGTTTAACCACACAGCAGGACCTCATGTGCCTACAGCAAGACTGTGCTATAGAATTAAGAGTAGGTGTGCCCAATGCCTTAAAAATATGTTTCACCACATAGTAGGACCTCATCTGGCTACAGCAAGACTGTGCTGTAGAATTAAGAGGAGGTGTGCCCAACACCTTAAAATATGTTTAACCACACAGCAGGACCTCATGTGCCTACAGCAATGCTGTGCTATAGAATTAAGAGTAGGTGTGCCCAATGCCTTAAAAATATGTTTCACCACATAGTAGGACCTCATGTGTCTACAGCAAGACTGCACTGTAGAATTAAGAGTAGGAGTACCCAATGCCTAAAAATATGTTTCACCACGTAGCAGGACCTCATCTGCCTGCAGCAAGACTGTGCTGTAGAATTCAGAGTAGGTGTGCCCAACTCCTTTAAAATATGTTTCACCACATAGCATGACCTCGTGTGCTTACAGCAAGACTGTGCTGTAGAATTAAGAGTTGGTGTGCACAATGCGTTAAAACTATGTTTCACCACATAGCAGGACTTCATGTGCCTACAGTAAGACTGTGCTGCAAAATTAAGAGTAGGTGTGCCCAATGCCTTAAAAATATGTTTCACCATATCGCAGGACCTTGTGTGCCTACAGCAAGACTGAACTGTAGAATTAAAAGTATGTGTGCCCAACGCCTTAAAATTATATTTCACCACATAGCAGGACCACATGTGCCTATAGCAAGACTGTGCTGTAGAATTAAGAGTAGGTGTGTCCAACACCTTGAAAATATGTATCACCACAAAGCAGGACCTCCTCTGCCTACACCAAGACTGTTCTGTAGAATTAAGAGAAGGTGTGCCCAATCCCTTAAAAATGTTTATCCACATAGCAGGATCTCATCTGCCTACAGCAAGCCTGTGCTGTAGAATTAAGAGTAGGTGTGCCCAACACCTTAAAATATTTTCACTACATAGCAGGACATCATGTCCCTAGAGCAAGACTGTGCTGTAGAATTATGGGTAGGTATGCCGAATTCCTTAAAAATATGTTTCACCACACAGCAGGACTTCATGTGCCTACATCAAGACTGTGCTGTAGAATTAAGAGAAGGTGTGCCTAATGCCTTAAAAATATGTGTCATCACATAGCAGGACCTCATGAGCCTACAGCAAGACCGTGCTGTACAATTATGAGTAGGTGTGCCCCAAATCTAAAAAATATGTTTCACCACGTAGCAGGACCTCATGTGCCTTCAGCAAGACTGTGCTGTAGAATTCAGAGTAGGTGTGCCCAACTCCTTTAAAATATGTTTCACCACATAGCATGACCTCATGTGCTTACAGCAAGACTGTGCTGTAGAATTAAGAGTTGGTGTGCACAATGCGTTAAAACTATGTTTCACCACATAGCAGGACTTCATGTGCCTACAGTAAGACTGTGCTGCAAAATTAAGAGTAGGTGTACCCAATGCCTTAAAAATATCTTTCACCATATCATGGGACCTTGTGCCTACAGCAAGACTGAACTGTAGAATTAAAAGTATGCATGCCCAACGCCTTAAAATTATATTTCACCACATAGCAGGACCACATGTGCCTATAGCAAGACTGTGCTGTAGAATTAAGAGTAGGTGCGTCCAACACCTGAAAAATATGTATCACCACAAAGCAGGACCTCCTCTGCCTACACCAAGACTGTTCTGTAGAATTAAGAGAAGGTGTGCCCAATCCCTTAAAAATGTTTATCCACATAGCAGGATCTCATCTACCTACAGCAAGACTGTGCTGTAGAATTAAGAGTAGGTGTGCCCAACACCTTAAAGTTATTTTTCACTACATAGCAGGACATCATGTCCCTAGAGCAAGACTGTGCTGTAGAATTATGGGTAGGTATGCCGAATTCCTTAAAAATATGTTTCACCACATAGCAGGACTTCATGTGCCTACAGCAAGACTGTGCTGTAGAATTAAGAATAGGTGTGTCCAATGCCTTAAAATGTGTTTCAACAAATAGCAGGACCTCATCAGACTACAGCAACACTGGGCTGTAAAATTAAGAGCAGGTGTGCCCAACACCTTAAAAATATGTTTAACCACACAGCAGGACCTCATGTGCCTACAGCAAGACTGTGCTATAGAATTAAGAGTAGGTGTGCCCAATGCCTTAAAAATATGTTTCACCACATAGTAGGACCTCATGTGGCTACAGCAAGACTGTGCTGTAGAATTAAGAGGAGGTGTGCCCAACACCTTAAAATATGTTTAACCACACAGCAGGACCTCATGTGCCTACAGCAATGCTGTGCTATAGAATTAAGAGTAGGTGTGCCCAATGCCTTAAAAATATGTTTCACCACATAGTAGGACCTCATGTGGCTACAGCAAGACTGTGCTGCAGAATTAAGAGGAGGTGTGCCCAGTGCCTTAAAAATATGTTTCACCACATAGCAGGAGTTCATGTGCCTACAGGAAGACAGTGCTGTAGAATTAAGAGTAGGTGTGTCCAACGCCTTAAAAATATGCATCACCATATAGCAGGACCTCATGTGCCTACAGCAAGACTGTGCTGTAGAATTAAGAATATATGTGCCCAATGCCTTAAAAATATGTTTCACCAAATAGCATGACCTCATGTGCCTACACCAAGACTGTGCTGTAAAATTAAGAGTAGGTGTGCCCAATGGCTTAAAAATATGTTTCATCACATAGCAAGACCTGATTTGCCTACACCAAGACTGTGCTGTAGAATTAAAAGTATGTATGCCCAATGCCTTAAAATTATGTTTCACCACATAGCAGGATGTCATGTGCCTACAGCAAGACTGTGCTGTAGAATTAAGAGTAGGTGTGCCCAATGCCTTAAAAATATGTTTCACCACACAGCAGGACCTCATGTGCCTACAACAATACTGTGCTGATAAATTAACACCTTAAAAATGTGTTTCACCACATAACAGGACCTCATGTGCCTACAGCAAGGCTGTGCTGTAGAATTAAGAGTAGGTGTGCCCAATGCCTTAAAAATATGTTTCACCACATAGCAGGACCTCATGTGTCTACAGCAAGACTGCGCTGTAGAATTAAGAGTAGGTGTACCCAATCCCTGAAAATATGCTTCACCACATAGCAAGAGTTCATGTGCCTACAGTAAGACTCCTCTGCAGAATTAAGAGTAGGTGTGCCCAAAGCCTTAAAAATATGTTTCATCACATAGCAGGACCTCATCTGCCTTCAGCAAGACTGTGCTGTAGAATTCAGAGTAGGTGTGCCCAACTCCTTTAAAATATGTTTCACCACATAGCACAACCTCATCTGCTTACAGCAAGACTGTGCAGTAGAACTAAGAGTTGGTGAGCACAATGCCTTAAAAATATGTTCCACCACATAGCAGGACTTCATGTGCCTACAGTAAGACTGTGCTGCAGAATTAAGAGTAGGTGTGCCCAATGCCTTAAAAATATGTTTCACCACATAGCAGGACCTAGTGTGCCTACAGCAAGACTGTGCTGTAGAATTAAAAGTATGTGTGCCCAACGCCTTAAAATTATGTTTCACCACATAGCAGGACCTCATGTGCCTACAGCAAGACTGTGCTGTAGAATTGAGTAGGTGTGCCCAACACCTTAAAGTTATGTTTCACCACATAGCAGGACTTCATGTCCCTACAGCAAGACTGTGCTGTAGAATTACGAGTAGGTATGCTGAATTCCTTAAAAATATGTTTCACCACATAGCAGGACTTCATGTGCCTACAGAAAGACTGTGCTGTAGAATTAAGAGAAGGTGTGCCCAACGCCTTAAAAATATTTTTCATCACATAGCAGGACCTCATGAGCCTGCAGCAACACTGTGCTGTAGAATTAAGAGTAGGTGTGCCCAACGCCTTAAAATAAGTTTCACCACATACCAGGAACTTGTGCGCCTACAGAAAAACTGTGCTATAGAATTAAGAGTAGGTGTGCCCAACACCTTAAAAATATGTTTCACCACATAGCAGGACCTTGTGTGCCTACGGCAACACTGTGCTGTAGAATTAAGAGTAGGTGTACGCAACACCCTAAAACATGTTTCAGCACATAGCAGAACCTCATGTGCCTACAGCAAGGCTGTGCTGTAGAATTAAGGATCGGTTTGCCCAATGCCTTAGGTTCATAGGTTCATAGGTTCATACTAGGCTATCTGCCCTAGGGCATTTATAAGCCTAGCCAGAGTGTGTTTGGCTTTCGCCACCCATTTTAAATTAATTTTGCTATGCCTTTTTTTGAGGTTAGTATACTGTGCCTCTGACTAACAGTGACACAGAAGTGATAGCCGGGGTAAACCTATGATCTCCCATCCACTCATCAAGATTCCTCTTGAAGAGAGTCAATGTGGGACTCTGCCTAACCTGGACTGGGATTTTATTCCAGAGTGAAGGGAGCCTCTGGGTTATGAATCTGTCCCTCCAGCATGTCCTATTTATTTCAGTGCTGAGGTTCAAGTCTCTCGGTGCGTGGCTCGATGGGATTTGGATTTTCTGAGGTGCAGCATGTCCATTAATTCCGGGTTGGACATGGCTTTATATGTCAGGCACAGATCACCTCTGAGCAGGCGGTATGCCACTGAGTAGAGCTGGAATTTCTTTAACCGGGAAGCATATGGCATCTGTTTGAGCCCTTTGATCCTCTTGGTGAGGTACTTTTGGGGTATTTCCAGTTGCTGCAGGTGTCTGGTGAGGTGCATCCCAAAAGGGGCATTGTATTCAATTATGGGCCTGATGAGGGATGAGTAAAGAGGTATGATGACCTCCCCTGATCTAGATGTGAATCCATTCATGATTAGGTGGGCTATATAAAATGTTTTTCTAACCACTTTGGCCACGTGGTTGTCAAATGAGAGATTGCTATCAACTTTGGTCCCCAGGTCCCTAATGACTTCTTCTGTACTTAATGGATTACTACCTATGTGGTAATTTGTGGGCACTTTGTTTTTGCCAAAGGGGATGACTATACACTTTTTGGTGTTTAGCTTGAGGCCATGGCTCTGGCACCAGTTGTCTGTTTCTATGAGGCCCTTTTGGAGGATGCTTGTGTCGGCTGGAGAGTTGATTATGGCCCAGTTTGCAGTCATCTGCGAACTTGGTCAGCCACAGTCCTTCCGTGTTGGCCTGTACCACCAAAATATATACCGAACAAGAGAGGTCCCAGGACTGAGCCTTGTGGGACGCCACTTGTAACTGGATTGGAGTCTGACATGGCTCCAGCAATTCTAACCATGTGGGTTCTGTCATTGAGCCAGTTTGCAACCCATCTAGTGACATAGGGGTTTATATTTAAGCTGGTGAGCTTATTTATAATGCCCGAGTGGGGTATTGTATCAAAGGCTTTTGCGAGTTCCAGGTAGGCTGTGTGGACCACCTTCCCCTCGTCAATGGCCTTGGTGACTGTTTCAAAGATATCAACCAGGTTTATGAGGCAGGATCTGCCCTTAACAAAGCCGAACTGGGTAGGATCCAGTGTCTGTACGTCCCCAATATCTTTATTTATGAGGTCCATGATGATCCTTTCCATAGCTTTGCAGACCAAGCTAGTCAGGCTTATGGGGTGATAGTTTCCAGGATCCGTTGAGGCACCACCTTTGTGGAGAGGGACCACTGTTGCTGTACGCCACTCTTTGGGTACATATCCTGTAGTAAGGCTAAGATTGAACAGTAGTTTTATGTTTGGATTTAGCTCTTCTTGGAGTTCATGTAGGACGCAGCCTGGGACACCATCTGGTCCCATTGATGCTGTGTTTTTGCTTTGGAGAGGGCAGCTCTTACCTGAGCATTGGAGAGGTCAGGGGGCAGCCCTCTGGTGGGATAGATATTTGCCCTTTGGGGGGGGGGGGGGAGAAGTTTGCGCTGAACCTGTCAGCTAGGATGTTGGCAATGTCTGTGGGCTCGGTGTATTTTTGTCATTTTGGACTAATTCTGAGCATATCTGGGAATTCTCACACAGGTTCGAACATAACTAAAGAAAGCCTTGTGATTATCCTTAGTGTCCTGTGCAATTTTTCTCTCGAAGCTGGCCTTAGACGATTTTATGAGTGCCCGTAGTTTTTTGCTAATACTGATCAGAGATGCCTTCCCTTTTTGGGATTTTGCTCTATCATGTAGTAGCTTCCTCCTTCTATTGTATAGTTTGTTAATGGCTGGGGTCCACCAGACAGGACGTCTGCCTTTGGAGGATTGGGTCTTGGTTTTATTTGGGATTGCATGATCCATGCATTCCTGAAGGTGTTCATAGAATGCATTTATAAAGGACATATGACGTTTATAAAGAAACATATGTTTCAACAAATAGCAGGACCTTGTGTGGTGGCAGCAAGACTGTGCTATAGAATTAAGAGTAGGTGTGCCCAGTGCCTTGAAAATATGTTTCACCACATAGCAAGACCTTGTGTGCCTACAGCAAGTCTGTGCTGTACAATTAAGAGTAAGTGTGCCCAACACCTTAAAAATATGTTTCACCACACAGCAGGACTTCATGTGCCTACAACAATACTGTGCTGTTAAATTAACACCATAAAAATGTGTTTCACTACATAGCAGGACCTCATGTGCCTACAGCAAGGCTGTGCTGTAGAATTAAGAGTAAGTGTGCCCAATGCCTTAAAATATGTTTCACCACATAGCAGGACCTCATGTGTCTACAGCAAGACTGTGCTGTAGAATTAAGAGTAGGTGTACCCAATGCCTAAAATATGTTTCACCACATAGCAGGAGTTAATGTGCCTACAGTAAGACTCTTCTGCAGAATTAAGAGTAGGTGTGCCCAAAGCCTTAAAAATATGTTTCACCATGTAGCAGGACCTCATCTGCCTGCAGCAAGACTGTGCTGTAGAATTAAGAGCAAGGGTGCCCAATGCCTTAAAATATGTTCACCACATAGCAAGACCTCATTTGCCTACACCAAGACTGTGCTGTAGATTTAAAATTAGGTGTGCCCCAAAGCCTTAAAAATATGCTTCACCACATAGCAGGACCTCATATGCCTACAGCAAAGCTGTGCTGTAGAATTAAGAGTAGGTGTGCCCAAAGCCTTTAAAATATGTTTCACCACATAGCAGGACCTCATGTGTCTACAGCAAGACTGCGCTGTAGAATTAAGACTAGGTGTACCCAATGCCTAAAAATATGTTTCAAATATGTTTCACCACATAGCATGACCTCGTGTGCTTACAGCAAGACTGTGTGCTGAATTAATAGTGTGCTGTGTGCACAATTAAAACTATGTTTCACCACCATAGCATATGTGCCTACATGTTTCACCATATCGCAGGACCTTGTGTGTGCCTACAGCAAGACTGTGCTGATGCAAAGTAGTGAGTAGTGCTGCTAAAAATAAAAATATGTACACAGCACAGGACCACATGTGCTGTGCCTAACACTGTGCTGTTAGATTACATGTGCCTACAGCAAGGCTGTGCTGTAGAATTAAGAGTGTGTGCCCAATGCAAAAATATGTTTCACCACATAGCAGGACCTCATGTGTCTACAGCAAGACTGTGCTGTAAGTTAGAATTAAGAGTGTACCAATGCCTATACAAAATATGTTTCACCACATAGCAGGAGTTAATGTGCCTACAGTAAGACTCTTCTGCAGAATTAAGAGTAGGTGTGCCCAAAGCCTTAAAAATATGTTTCACCATGTAGCAGGACCTCATCTGCCTGCAGCAAGACTGTGCTGTAGAATTAAGAGCAAGGGTGCCCAATGCCTTAAAATATGTTCACCACATAGCAAGACCTCATTTGCCTACACCAAGACTGTGCTGTAGATTTAAAATTAGGTGTGCCCCAAAGCCTTAAAAATATGCTTCACCACATAGCAGGACCTCATATGCCTACAGCAAAGCTGTGCTGTAGAATTAAGAGTAGGTGTGCCCAAAGCCTTTAAAATATGTTTCACCACATAGCAGGACCTCATGTGTCTACAGCAAGACTGCGCTGTAGAATTAAGAGTAGGTGTACCCAATGCCTAAAAATATGTTTCACCACGTAGCAGGACCTCATCTGCCTGCAGCAAGACTGTGCTGTAGAATTCAGAGTAGGTGTGCCCAACTCCTTTAAAATATGTTTCACCACATAGCATGACCTCGTGTGCTTACAGCAAGACTGTGCTGTAGAATTAAGAGTTGGTGTGCACAATGCGTTAAAACTATGTTTCACCACATAGCAGGACTTCATGTGCCTACAGTAAGACTGTGCTGCAAAATTAAGAGTAGGTGTGCCCAATGCCTTAAAAATATGTTTCACCATATCGCAGGACCTTGTGTGCCTACAGCAAGACTGAACTGTAGAATTAAAAGTATGTGTGCCCAACGCCTTAAAATTATATTTCACCACATAGCAGGACCACATGTGCCTATAGCAACACTGTGCTGTAGAATTAAGAGTAGGTGCGTCCAATACCTGAAAAATATGTATCACCACAAAGCAGGACCTCCTCTGCCTACACCAAGACTGTTCTGTAGAATTAAGAGAAGGTGTGCCCAATCCCTTAAAAATGTTTATCCACATAGCAGGATCTCATCTGCCTACAGCAAGCCTGTGCTGTAGAATTAAGAGTAGGTGTGCCCAACACCTTAAAGTTATTTTTCACTACATAGCAGGACATCATGTCCCTAGAGCAAGACTGTGCTGTAGAATTATGGGTAGGTATGCCGAATTCCTTAAAAATATGTTTCACCACACAGCAGGACTTCATGTGCCTACAGCAAGACTGTGCTGTAGAATTAAGAGAAGGTGTGCCTAATGCCTTAAAAATATGTGTCATCACATAGCAGGACCTCATGAGCCTACAGCAAGACCGTGCTGTACAATTATGAGTAGGTGTGCCCCAAATCTAAAAAATATGTTTCACCACGTAGCAGGACCTCATGTGCCTGCAGCAAGACTGTGCTGTAGAATTCAGAGTAGGTGTGCCCAACTCCTTTAAAATATGTTTCACCACATAGCATGACCTCGTGTGCTTACAGCAAGACTGTGCTGTAGAATTAAGAGTTGGTGTGCACAATGCGTTAAAACTATGTTTCACCACATAGCAGGACTTCATGTGCCTACAGTAAGACTGTGCTGCAAAATTAAGAGTAGGTGTACCCAATGCCTTAAAAATATGTTTCACCATATCGCAGGACCTTGTGTGCCTACAGCAAGACTGAACTGTAGAATTAAAAGTATGTGTTCCCAACGCCTTAAAATTATATTTCACCACATAGCAGGACCACATGTGCCTATAGCAAGACTGTGCTGTAGAATTAAGAGTAGGTGCGTCCAACACCTGAAAAATATGTATCACCACAAAGCAGGACCTCCTCTGCCTACACCAAGACTGTTCTGTAGAATTTAGAGAAGGTGTGCCCAATCCCTTAAAAATGTTTATCCACATAGCAGGATCTCATCTGCCTACAGCAAGACTGTGCTGTAGAATTAAGAGTAGGTGTGCCCAACACCTTAAAGTTATTTTTCACTGCATAGCAGGACATCATGTCCCTAGAGCAAGACTGTGCTGTAGAATTATGGGTAGGTATGCCGAATTCCTTAAAAATATGTTTCACCACATAGCAGGACTTCATGTGCCTACAGCAAGACTGTGCTGTAGAATTAAGAATAGGTGTGTCCAATGCCTTAAAATGTGTTTCACCAAATAGCAGGACCTCATCAGACTACAGCAACACTGGGCTGTAGAATTAAGAGCAGGTGTGCCCAACACCTTAAAAATATGTTTAACCACACAGCAGGACCTCATGTGCCTACAGCAAGACTGTGCTGTAGAATTAAGAGTAGGTGTGCCCAACGCCCTAAAAATAAGTTTCAGCACATAGCAGGACCTCATGTGCCTACAGCAACGCTGTGCTGTAGAATTAAGGATAGGTCTGCCCAATGCCTTAAACATATGTTTCAACAAATAGTGGGACCTTGTGCCGGCAGCAAGACTGTGCTGTAAAATTAAGAGTAGTTGTGCAAAGTGCCTTAAAAATATGTTTCACCACATAGCACAAGACCTTGTGTGCCTACAGCAAGTCTGTGCTGTAGAATTAAGAGTAGATGTGCCCAACGCCTTAAAAATATGTTTCACCACATAGCAAGACCATATGTGCCTACAGCAAGACTGTGTTGTAGAAGTGAGAGTAGGTGTGCCCGATGCCTTAAAAATATGTTTCACCACATAGCAGGACCTCATGTGCATACAGCAAGACAGTGCTGTAGACTTACGATAGGTGTTCCCAATGCCTTAAAAATATGTTTCACCACATAGCAGGACCTGATGTGCCTACAGCAAGGCTGTGCTGTAGAATTAAGAATAGGTATGCCCAATGCCTTAAAAATATGTTTCAAGACGTAGTAGGACCTTGTGTGCCGGCAGCAAGACTGTCCTGTAGAATTAAGTGTAGGTGTGCCCAGTGCCTTAAAAATATGTTTCACCACATAGCAATACCTCGTGTGCCTACAGCAAGACTGTGCTGTACAATTAAGAGTAGGTGTGCCCAATGCCTTAAAAATATGTTTCACCACATAGCAAGACCTCATGTGCTTACAGCAAGACTGTGTTGTAGAATTGAGAGTAGGTGTGCCCAATGCCTTAAAAATATGTTTCACCACATAGCAGGACCTCAAGTGCCTACAGTAAGACTGTGCTGCAGAATTTAGAGTACGTGTGCCCAACGCCTTAAAAATATGTTTCACCACATAGCAGGACATCATGTGCCTACAGCAAGGCTGTGCTATAGAATTAAGTGTAGGTGTGCCCAACGCCTTCAAAATTTATTTCACCACATAGCAGGACCTTGTGGGGCTACAACAAGACTGTGCTGTAGAATTAAGAGTAGGTATGCCCAATGCCTTAAAAATATGTGTCACCACATAGCAGGACCACATGTGCCTACAGCAAGACTGTACTGTAGAATTAAGAGCAGGTGTGCCCAACACCTTAAAAATATGTTTAATTACACAGCAGACCTCATGTGCCTACAGCAAGACTGTGCTGCAGAATTACGAGTAGGTGTGCCCAAAGCCTTAAAAATATGTTTCACCACATAGCAGGACCTCATCTGCCTACAGCAAGACTGCGCTGTAAAATTAAGAGTAGGTGTGCCCAATGGTTTAAAAATATGTTTCGACACATAGCAGGACCTCATGTGTCTACAGCAAGACTGTGCTGTAGAATTAAGAGTAGGTGTACCCAATGCCTAAAAATATGTTTCACCACATAGCAGGACCTCATGTGCCTACAGCAAGACTGTGCTGTAGATTTAAAAGTAGGTGTGCCCCAAAGCCTTAAAAATATGCTTCACCACATAGCAGGACCTCATGTGCCTACAGAAAAGCTGTGCTGTAGAATTAAGAGTAGGTGTGCCCAACGCCTTACAAATATGTTCCACCACATAGCAGGACCTCATGTGTCTAAAGCAAGACTGCTCTGTAGAATTAAGAGTAGGTGTACCCAATGCCTAAAAATATTTTTCACCACATAGCAGGAGTTCATGTGCCTACAGTAAGACTTTGCTGCAGAATTAACAGTAGGTGTGCCCAAAGCCTTAAAAATATGTTTCACCACATAGCAGGACCTTATCTGCCTGTAGCAAGACTGTGCTGTAGAATTCAGAGTAGGTGTGCCCAACTCCTTTAAAATATGTTTCACCACATAGCATGACCTTGTGTGCTTACAGCAAGACTGTGCTGTAGAATTAAGAGTTGGTGTGCACAATGCGTTAAAACTATGTTTCACCACATAGCAGGACTTCATGTGCCTACAGTAAGACTGTGCTGCAAAATTAAGAGTAGGTGTGCCCAATGCCTTAAACATATGTTTCACCACATCGCAGGACCTTGTGTGCCTACAGCAAGACTGAACTGTAGAATTAAAAGTATGTGTGCCCAACGCCTTAAAATTATATTTCACCACATAGCAGGACCTCAAGTCCCTATAGCAAGACTGTGCTCTACAATTACGAGCAGGTGTGCCCCAAACCTAAAAAATATGTTTCACCACATAGCAGGACTTCATGTGCCTACAACAAGACTGTTCTGTAGAATTAAGAGTAGGTGTGCCCAACACCTTAAAAATATGTTTAACCACACAGCAGGAACTCATGTGCCTACAGCAAGACTGTGCTGTAGAATTAAGAGTAGGTGTGTCCAATGCCTTAAAATATGTTTCACCAAATAGCAGGACCTCATCAGACTACAGCAACACTGTGCTGTAGAATTAAGAGCAGGTGTGCCCAACACCTTAAAATATGTTTAACCACACAGCAGGAAATCATGTGCCTACAACAAGACTGTGCTGTAGAATTAAGAGTAGGTGTGCCCAATGCCCTAAAAATATGTTTCAGCACATAGCAGGACCTCATGTGCCTTAAAAATATGTTTCACCACATAGCAGGACCTCCTGCGCCTACAGCAAGGCTGTGCTATAGAATTAAGAGTAGGTGTGCCCAACGCCTTAAAAATATGTTTCACCACATAGCAGGAGGTCATGTGCCTACAGTAAGACTGTGCTGCAGAATTAAGAGTAGGTGTGCCCAATGCCTTAAATATGTGCTTCACCACATAGCAGGACCTTGTGTGCCTACAGCAAGACTGTGCTGTAGAATTAAGAGCAAGTGTGACCAATGACTTAAAAATATGTTCACCACATAGCAGGACATCATGTGCCTACAGCAAGACTGTGCTGTAAAATTAAGAGTAGGTGTGCCCAACTACTTAAAAATATGTTTCACCACATAGCAGGACCTTGTATGCTTACAGCAAGACTGTGTTGTAGAATTAAGAGTAGGTGTGCACAATACCTTTAAAATATGTTTCACCACATAGCAGGAATTCATGTGCCTACAGTAAGACAGTACTGCAGAATTAAGTGTAGGTGTGCCCAATGCCGTAAAAATATGTTTCATCACATAACAGGGCCTTGTGTGCCTACAGCAAGAAGGTGCTGTAAAATTAAGAGTAGGTGTGCCCAATGCCATAAAAATATGTTTCACCACATAGCAGGACTTAATGTCCCTACAGCACGCCTGTACTGCAGAATTAAGAGTAGGTGTGCCCAAAACCTTAAAAAATATATTTCACCACATAGCAGGACCTCATGTGCAAAAAGAAAGACTGTGCTGTAGGATTAAGAGTAGGTGTGCCCAATGCCTTAAAAATATGTTTCAACACATAGCAGGACCTCATGTGCAAAAAGAAAAACTGTGCTGTAGGATTAAGAGTAGGTATGCCCAATGCCTTCAAAATATGTTTCACCACATAGTAGGACTTCATGTGCCTACAGCAAGACTGTGCTGTAGAATTAAGAGTAGGTGTGCCCAACTACTTAAAAATATGTTTCACCACATAGCAGGACCTTGTGTTCTTACAGCAAGACTGTGTTGTAGAATTAAGAGTAGGTGTGCACAACACCTTAAAATATGTTTCACCACATAGCAGGACCTCATATGCCTACAGCAAGACTGCACTGTAGAAGTAAGAATAAATGTGCCCAATGCATTAAAATATGTTTCAACACATAGCAGGACCAACTGTGCCTACAGCAAGACTGTGCTGTAGAATTATGCGTAGGTGGGCCACATGCCTTAAAAATATGTTTTATCACATAGCAGGACCTCATGTGCCTACAGCAAGACAGTGCTGTAGAATTAAAAGTAGGTGTGCCAAATGCCTTAACATTATGTTTCACCACATAGCAGGACCTCATCTGCCTACAGCAAGACTGTGCTGTAGAATTAAGAATAGGTGTGTCCAAAGCCTTAAAAATATGTTTCACCACATAGCAGGACCTCATGTGCCTACAGCAAGACTGTGCTGTAGAATTAAGAGTAGGTGTGCCCAACGCCCTAAAAATATGTTTCAGCACATAGCAGGACCTCATGTGCCTACATCAAGGCTGCTCTGTAGAATTAAGGATAGGTATGCCCAATGCCTTAAACATATGTTTCAAAAAATAGCAGGACCGTGTGTGCCATCAGCAAGACTGTGCTGTAGAATTAAGAGTAGGTGTGCCCAGTGCCTTAAAAATATGTTTCACCACATAGCAATACCTTGTGTGCCTACAGCAAGACTGTGCTGTAAAATTAAGAGTAGGTGTACCCAACACTTTAAAAATATGTTTCACCATATAGCAAGACCATATGTGCCTACAGCAAGACTGTGTTGTAGAATTGAGAGTAGGTGTGCCCAATGCCTTAAAAATATGTTTCACCACATAGCAGGACCTCGTCTGCCTACAGCAAGACAGTGCTGTAGATTTAGGAATATCTGTGCCCAATGCCTTAAAAATAGGTTTCACCACATAGCAGGACCTCAAGTGCCTACAGTATGACTGCTGTAGAATTTAGAGTAGGTGTGCCCAACGCCTTAAAAATATGTTTCACCACATAGCAGGACCTCATGTGCCTACAGTAAGGCTGTGCTATAGAATTAAGAGTAGGTGTGCCCAATGCCTTAAAAATATGTTTCATCATTGTCCATGCTGGTGTGAATGACCTGAGACGTACCTCCCTGGACTACATGAAAAGAGACATAGAGGAGCTCTCTGAGCATGTAGCCCAGGCCGATATGACCCTGACCTTGAGTAGCATCTTACCCTCACCAAAAAAGATGCCACAATATGAAGACAAGATGATCAATTTCAACAATTGGCTTAAGTATTGGTGTCATTCAAAGGGGATCCAATGCCTGTCTGCCTGGGATGACATGCTTGACAAGCCACGATGCTTCGCTAGGGACGGTTTGCACCTGTCACCCCTGGGCTTTCGGATATTGGCAAAGGCTCTTGCCACCCCTATAGCACCTTTTTTAAGCAAGGCTCAAAAGACAAACCCACCTCCATAGGTATCACAAGGGATAAGAAACTAAGTGTAATGCTACTCAACACCAGAAGTCTAAACCTCAAGATGCACACACTCGAAACTCTCCTTAGCATGGAGAACATCGATATCTGTGCAGTAACAGAAAGCTGGTTCAAGGCTCCCGAGAGCACCCCAGCACTACCAGGTTATACCTCATACCATGTTTTTCAGCCCCAAAACTTGGACCGACCACAAAAGGAGGGGGAGTATCAATATTCATCAAAGATACCCACACCTCCAGGTTGGTGGCACAGCACAAAGCATCAGAGACTATCCATGTGCAACTAACAGTGGGTAAAACTGCCTTCCAGTTTATAGCCTGCTACAGACCACCCTCCCAAACCCAGGAACCCCACTCGGCCTTCCTGAGAACACTGAAAATATGAAGGTCTCTCCAAACACCATTATATTGGGTGACTTCAACTACCCTAACATAGACTGGGAACATTACTCTAGCTCCAACACCCTAGTCCAAAGGTTCCTAGAATTTATAAACTCAAATGCTATGGAACAACTTGTTGCCACTCCCACAAGAGGGGAAAACATACTGGACCTGATCATCACCAACATGGGGACTCTATGCTCCAGACCAGAAGTGTATCCCTCACTGGTAAGATCAGACCATAAACTAATCTCACTAGATATTCACATCCCGATCCCAGCCCCTGCCCAGAAAACCACAGTGAAAAACTTCTCTAAAGCAAATTACACACTCCTCAAAACCGAGGTGGAATCCTTCAAAGCCCTGGGCCTGTGGAAAATACAGCCCAGACCGCATAATCCTTTATAAATGCATTCTATGAACACTTTCAGGAATGTATAGATCATGCAATCCCAAATAAAACTAAGATCCAGTCCTCCAAAGTTAGGCGTCCTGTCTGGTGGACCCCAGCCATAAACAAACTATACAATAGAAGGAGGAAGCTACTACATGATAGAGCAAAATCCCAAAAAGGGAAGGCATCTCTGATCAGTATTAGCAAAAAACTACGGGCACTCATAAAATCGTCTAAGGCCAGCTTCGAGAGAAAAATTGCACAGGACACTAAGGATAATCACAAGGCTTTATTTAGTTATGTTCGGAACCTGGGTGGGAATTCCCAGATATGCTCAGAATTAGTCCAAAATTACAAAAAATACACCGAACCCACAGACATTGTCAACATCCTAGCTGACAGGTTCAGCGCAAACTTCTCCCCCCCTTCCCCACCAAAAGGTCAAATATCTATCCCAGCAGAGTGCTGCCCCCCTGACATCTCAGATGCTCAGGTAAGAGCCGCCCTTTCCAAAGCAAAAACACAGCATCAGTGGGATCAGACGGTGTCCCGGGCTGCGTCCTACATGAACTCCAAGAATAACTAAACCCAAACACAAAACTACTGTTCAATCTCAGCCTTACTACAGGATATGTACCCAAAGAGTGGTGTGCAGCAACAGTGGTCCCTCTCCACAAAGGTGGTGCCTCAATGGATCCTGGAAACTATCACCCCATAAGCCTGACTAGCTTGGTCTGCAAAGCTATGGAAAGGATCATCATGGACCTCATAAATAAAGATATTGGGGACCTACAGACACTGGATCCTACCCAGTTTGGCTTTGTTAAGGGCAGATCCTGCCTTTTAAACCTGGTTGATTTCTTTGAAACAGTCACAAAGGCCATTGACGAGGGGAAGGTGGTCCACACAGCCTACATGGACCTTGCAAAAGCCTTCGATACAATACCCCACTTGGGTATTATACATAAGCTCACCAGCTTAAATATAAACCCCTATGTCACTAGATGGGTTGCAAACTGGCTCAAGGACAGAACCCACATGGTTAGAATTGTTGGAGCCATGTCAGACTCCAAGCCAGTTACAAGTAGCATCCCACAAGGCTCAGTCCTGGGACCTCTCTTGTTCAGTATATATTTCTCGGAGGTACAGGCTAACACAGAAGGACTGTGGCTGACCAAGTTTGCAGATGACTGAAAACTGGGTGCCATAATCGATTCTCCAGCCAACACAAGCATCCTACAAAAGGGCCTCATAGAAACAGACAACTGGTGCCAGAGCCATGGCCTCAAGCTAAACGCCAAAAAGTGTATAGTCATCCCCTTTGGCAAAAACAAAGTGCCCACAAATTACCACATAGTTGGTAATCCATTAAGTACAGAAGAAGTAATTAGCGACCTGGGGACCCAAGTTGATAGCAATCTCTCATTTGACAACCACATGGCCAAAGTGGTTAGAAAAACATTTTATATAGCCCACCTAATCATGAAGGGATTCACATCTAGATCAGGCGAGGTCATCGTGCCTCTTTACTCATCCCTCATCAGGCCCATAATTGAGTACAATGCCCCGTTTAGGATGTACCTTAACAGACACCTGCAGCAACTGGAAAGACCCCAAAAGTACCTCACCAAGAGGATCAAAGGGCTCAAACAGATGCCATATGCTGCCCGGTTAAAGAAACTCCAGCTCTACTCAGTGGCATACCGCCTGCTCAGAGGCGATCTGTGCCTGACATATAAAGCCATGTCCAACCCGGAATTAATGGACATGCTGCACCTCAGAAAATCCAAATCCCATCAAGCTATACGCTCGAGAGACTTGAACCTCAGCACTGAAATAAATAGGACATGCTGGAGGGACAGATTCATAACCCAGAGGCTCCCTTCACTCTGGAATAAAATCCCAGTCCAGGATAGGCAGAGTCCCTCATTGACTCTCTTCAAGAGGAAGCTTGATGAGTGGATGGGAGATAGTAGGTTTACCCCAGGTATCACTTCTGTGTCACTGTTAGACAGAGGCACAGTATACTAACCTTGAAAAAGGGCATAGCAAAATTCATATAAAATGGGTGGCGAAAGCCAAACACACTCTGGCTAGGCTTATAAATGCCATAAGGCAGATAGCCTAGTATCAACCTATGAACCTATGAACCACATAACAGGACCTTGTGTGGCTACAGCAAGACTGTGCTGTAGGATTAAGAGGAGGTGTGCCCAATGCCTTAAAAATACGTTTCACCACATATCAGGACATCATGTCCCTACAGCAAGACTGTGCTGTAAAATTAAGAGTAGGTGTGCCCAACTACTTAAAAATATGTTTCACCACATAGCAGGACCTTGCGTGCTTACAGCAAGACTGTGTTGTAGAATTAAGAGTAGGTGTGCACAATACCTTAAAAATATTTTTCACCACATAACAGGACATCATGTGCCTACAGTAAGACAGTGCTGCAGAAGTAAGAATAAATGTGCCCAATGCCTTAAAAATGTTTCATCACATAACAGGACCTCGTGTGCCTACAGCAAGAAGGTGCTGTAAAATTAAGAGTAGGTGTGCCCAATGCCATAAAATATGTTTCACCACAGAGCAGGACCTCATGTGCCTACAGCAAGACTGTGCTGTAGAATTAAGACTAGGTGTGCCCAACACCTTAAAAATATGTTTCACCACATAGCAGGACCTCATGTGCCTACAGCAAGACTGTGTTGTAGAATTAAGAGTAGGTGTGCCCAATACCTTAAAATTATGTTTCACACACAGCAGGACTTAATGTCCCTACAGCAAGCCTGAGCTGCAGAATTAAGAGTAGGTGTGCCCAAAACCTTAAAAATATGCTTCACCACATAGCAGGACCTCATGTGCAAAAAGAAAGACTGTGCTGTAGGATTAAGAGTAGGTGTGCCCAATGCCTTAAAAATATGTTTCACTACATTGCAGGACCTCATGTGCCTACAGCAAGACTGTGATGCAGAATTAAGAGTAGGTGTGCACAACCCCTTAAAATATGTTTCACCACATAGCAGGACTTCATGTGCCTACAGCAAGACTGTGCTGTAGAATTAAGAGTAGGTGTGCACAACCCCTTAAAATATGTTTCACCACATAGCAGGACCTGATGTGCATAGAGCAAGACTGTGCTGTAGAAATAAGAGTAGGTGAGTCCAACTCCTTAAAAATATGTTTCACCAAATAGCAGGACCTCATGTGCCTACAGCAAGACTATGCTGTAGAATTAGTAGTTGTGCCCAATGCCTTAAAAATATGTTTCACCACATAGCAGGACCTCATGTGCCTACAGCAAGACTGTGCTGTAGAATTAAGAGTAGGTGTGCCCTACTCCTTAAAAATATTTTTCACCACATAGCAGGACTTAATGTGCCTACACCCAGACTGTGCTGTAGAAATAAGAGTAGGAGTGCCCAACTCCTTAAAAATATGTTTCACCATTAAGCAGGACCTCATATGCCTACAGACAGACTGGGCTGCAGAATTAAGAGGGGTGTGCATATCACCTTAGAAATATGTTTCACCACATAGCAGGACCTCATATGCCTACAGCAAGACTGTGCTGTAGAAGTAAGAATAGGTGTGCCCAATGCATTAAAATATGTTTCAACACATAGCAGGACCTCCTGTGCCTACACCAAGACTGTGCTGTAGAATTAAGAGTAGGTGGGCCACATGCCTTACAAATATGTTTCATCACATAGCAGGACCTTGTGTTCCTACAGTAAGGCTGTACTGTAGAGTTAAGAGTAGGTCTGCCCAACGTCTTAAAAATATGTTTCACCACATAGTAGGACTTTGTGTGCCTACAGCAACACTGTGCTGTATAATTAAGAGTAGGTGTGCCCAACGCCTTAAAAATATGTTTCACCACATAGCAGGACCTCGAGTGCCTACAGCAAGGCTGAGCTGTCGAATTAAGAGTAGGTATACCCAACACCTTAAAAATATGTTTCATCACATAGAAGGAGCGTGTGTGCCTACAGCAAGACTGTGCTGTAGAATTAAGAGTAGGTGTGCCCAATGCCAAAAAATATGTTTCAGCACATAGCAGGAGTTCATGTGCCTACAGTAAGACACTGCTGCAGAATTAAGAGTAGGTATGCCCAAAGGCTTAAAAATATGTTTCACCACATAGCAGGACCTCATCTGCCTACAGCAAGACTGTGCTGTAGAATTAAGAGTAGGTGTGCCCAACTCCTTAAAAATATGTTTCACCACATAGCAGGACCTCATGTGCTTACAGCAAGACTGTGCTGTAGAATTAAGAGTTGGTGTGCACAATGCCTTAAAAATATGTTTCACCACATAGCAGGACTTCATGTGCCTACAGTAAGACTTTGCTGTAGAATTAAGAGTAGATGTGCCCAACCCCTTAAAATATGTGTCACCACATAGCAGGACCACATGTGTCTACAGCAAGACTGTGCTGTAGAATTAAGAATAAGTGTGTCCAATGCCTTAAAATATGTTTCACCAAATAGCTGGACCTCATCTGCCTACAGCAAGACTGTTCTGTAGAATTAAAAGTAGGTGTGCCCAAAACCTTAAAAATATGTTTCACAACACACCACATAGTAGGACATCATGTGCCTACACCAAGACTGTGCAGTAGAATTAAGAGTAGGTGTGTCTGTCACCTTAAAAATATGTTTCACCACATAGCAGGACCTCATGTGCCTACAGCAAGACTGTGCTGTAGAATTAAGAACAGGTGTGCCCAATGCCTTAAAAATATGTTTCACCATATAGCAGGACCTTCTGTGCCTACGGCAAGACTGTGCTGTAGATTTAAGAGTAGGTGTGCCCAACACCTTAAAAATATGTTTCCCCACACAGCAAGACCTCATGTGCCTACAGTAAAACTGTGCTGTAGAATTAAGACTAGGTGTGCCCAATGCCTTAAAAATATGATTCACCACATAGCAGGACCTCATCTGAATACAGCAAGACTGTGCTGTAGAATTTAGAATAGGTATGCCCAATGCCTTAAAAATATGTTTCACCACATAGCAGGATCATGTGTGCTGGCAGCAAGACTGTGATGTAGAATTAAGAGTAGGTCTGCCCAGTGCCTTAAAATATGTTTTATCACATAGCAAAACCTTGTGTGCCTACAGCAAGACTGTGCTGTACAATTAAGAGTAGGTGTGCCCAATGCCTTAAAAATATGTTTTACCGCATAGCAAGACCTCATGTGCCTACAGCAAGACTGTGTTGTAGAATTGAGAGTAAGTGTGCCCAATGCCTTAAAAATATGTTTCACCACATAGCAGGATGTCAAGTGCCTACAGCAAGACTGTGCTGTAAAATTAGGAGTAGGTGTGCCCAAAACCTTAAAAATATGTTTCACCACAGAGCAGGATCTCGGGTGGCTACAGCAAGACTGTGGTGTAGAATTAACAGGACGTGTGCCTAATGCCTTAAAAATATATTTTACCACATAGCAGGAGTTCATGTGCCTACAGTAAGACTTTGCTGCAGAATTAAAAGTAGGTGTGCCCAACACCTTAAAAATATGATTCACCACACAGTATGACCTCATGTGCCTACAGCAAGACTGTGCTGTAGAATTAAGAGTAGGTGTGCACAATGCCTTAAAATATGTTTCACCACATAGCAGGACTTCATGTGCCTACAGTAAGACAGTGCTGCAAAATTAAGACTAGGTGTGCCCAATGCCTTAAAAATATGTTTCATCACATAGCAGGACCTCATGTGCCTACAGCAATAAGATGCTGTAAAATTAAGAGTAGGTGTGCCCAATGCCTTAAAAATATGTTTCACCACATAGCAGGAACTCATGTGCCTACAGCAAGACTGTGCTGTAGAATTAAGAGTAGGTGTGCCCAACACCTTAAAAATATGTTTCACCACATAGCAGGACCTCGTGTGCCTACAGCAAGAATGTGCTGTAGAATTAACAGATGGTGTGCCCAACCCCTTAAAAATATGTTTTGCCCCATAGCAGGACCTCATGTGCCTACAACAATACTGTGCTGTAGAATTGAGAGTAGGTGTGCCCAACACCTTAAAATTATGTTTCACCACATAGCAGGACTTCATGTGCCTACAGCAAGCCTGTGCTGTAGAATTAAGAAAAGGTGTGCCGAACGCCTTAAAAATATGTTTCATCACATAGCAGGACCTCATGTGCCTACAGCTAGACTGTGCTGTGAAATTAAGAGTAGGTGTGCCCAATGCCTTAAAAATATTTTTCACCACATAGCAGGACCTCTTGTGCCTACAGCAAGGCCGTGCTGAAGAATTAAGACTAGGTGTGCCCAAAACCTTAAAAATATGTTTCACTACATAGCAGGACCTCATGTGCATAAAGAAAGACTGTGCTGTAGAATTAGGAGTAGGTGTGCCCACCACCTTAAAATATGTATCACCACATAGTAGGACTTCATGTGCCTACAACAAGACTGTGCTGTAGATTTAAGAGTAGGTGTGCCCAATGCCTTAAAAATGTGTTTCACCACATAGCAAGAACTTTTGTGCCTATAGCAAGACTGTGCTGTCGAATTAAGAGTAGGTGTGACCAATGCCTTAAAAATGTTTTTCACCATATAGCAGAACCTCATGTACCTACAGCAAAACTGTGCTGTAGAATTAAGTGTAGGTGTGCCCAACACCTTAAAAATATGTTTCACCACATAGCAGGACATCAAGTGTCTACAGCAAGACAGTGCTGAAGAATTAAGAGTAGGTGTGCCCAAAGCCTTAAAAATATCTTTCACCACATAGTCAGACTTCATATGCCTACAGCAAGACTGTGCTGTAGAATTAAGATAAGGTAAGCACAATGCCTTAAAAATATGTTTCACTGCATAGCAAGACTTCATGTGCCAACAGCAAGACTGTGCTGTAGAATTAAAAGTAGGTGTGCCCAACGTCTTAAAAATATGTTTCACCACATACCCGGACTTCATGTGCCTACAGCAAGACTGTGCTGTAGAATTAAAAGTAGGTGTCCCCAACGCCTTGAAAATATGTTTTACCACAAAGCAGGACCTCGTGTGCCTACAGCAAGACTGTGCTGTAGAATTAAGAGTAGGTGTGCCCAGTGCCTTAAAATATGTTTCACCAGTTAGCAGGACCTCATCTGCCTGCAGCAAGACTGTGCTGTAGAATTAAGAGTAGGTGTGCCCAATGCCTTAAAATTATGTTTCACCACATAGCAGGGCATCATGTGCTTATACCATGAATGTGCTGCAGAATTAAGAGTAGGTGTGCCCAATACCTTAAAAATATGTTTCACCAGTTAGCAGGACCTCATCTGCCTGCAGCAAGACTGTGCTGTAGAATTAAGAGTAGGTGTGCCCAATGCCTTAAAATTATGTTTCACCACATAGCAGGGCATCATGTGCTTATACCATGAATGTGCTGCAGAATTAAGAGTATGTGTGCCCAGCACCTTACAAATATGTTTCACAACATCGCAAGACCTCGTGTTTCTACAGCAAAACTGTGCTGTAGAATTAGGTGTAGGCGTATCAAATGGCTTATAAATATGTTTCACAACATAGCCGGACCTCATGTGCCTACAGCAAGACTGTGCTGTAGAATTCAGAGTAGGTGTGCCCAACACCTTAAAAATATGTTTCACCACATAGGAGAACCTCATGTGCCTACAGCTAGACTGTGCTGTAGAATTAAGAGAAGGTGTGCCCAACGCCTTAAAAATAGGTTTCACCACATAGCAGGACCTCATGTGCCTACAGCAAGACTGTTCTGTAGAATTAAGAGTAGGTGTGCCCAATGCCTTAAAAATATGTTTCATCACACAGCAGGACCTTATGTTCCCTCAGCAAGACTGTGCTGTAGAATTAAGAGTAGGTGTGCCCAACGCCTTAAAAACATGTTTCACCACAGAGCAGAACTTCATGTCCCTACACCAAGACTGTGCTGTAGAATTGAGTAGGTGTGCCCAATGCCTTAAAATAGTTTTCACCACATAGTCGGACCTCATGTACCTACAGCAAGATTGTGCTGTAGAATAAAGAGTAGGTGTGCCCAATGCCTTAAATATATGTTTCTCTACATAGCAGGACTTCTACAGCAAGACTGTGGTGCAGAATCAAGAGTAGGTTTGCCCAACGCCTTAAAATATGTTTCAGTACATAGCAGGACCTCATGTGCCTGCAGCAAGATTGTGCTGTATAATTAAGAGTAGGTGTGCCAAATGCCTTAAAAATATGTTTCACCAGATAGCTGGACCTCGTGTGCCTACAGCAAGACTGTGCTGTAGAATTAAGAGTAGGTGTGCCCAACGCCTTAAAAATATGTTTCACCACATGGCAGGAATTCATGTGCCTACACCAAGACTGTGCTGTAAAATTAAAAGAAGGTGTGCCCAATGCCTTAAACATATGTTTAACCACATAGCAGGACCTTATGTGCCTACAGCAAGACTGTGCTGTAGAATTTAGAGTAGGTGTGCCCAATGCCTTAAAATATGTTTCACCACATAGTAGGACTTCATGTACCTACAGAAAGACTGTGCTGTAGAATTAAGAGTAGGTGTGCCCAATGCCTTAAAAATATGTTTCACCACATTGCAGGACTTCAAGTGCCTACACCAAGACTGTGCTGTAGAATTAAAAGAAGGTGTGCCCAACGGCTTAAAAATATGTTTCACCACATAGCAGGCCCTTGTGTGCCTACAGCAAGACTGAGCTGTAGAATTAAGTGTAGGTGTGCCCAATGTGTTAAAAATGTGTTTCAAAACATCGCAGGACCTTGTGTTCTACAGCAAGACTGTGCTGTAGAATTAGGAATAGGTGTGCCAAATGGCTTAAAAATATTTTTCACCACATAGCTGGACCTCATGTGCCTACAGCAGGACTGTGCTGTAGAATTCAGAGTAGGTGTGCCCAATGCCTTAAAAATATATTTCACCACATAGGACGACCTCATGTGCCTACAGCTAGACTGTGCTGTAGAATTAAGAAAAGGTGTGCCCAGCACCTTAAAAATATTTTTCACCATATAGCAGGACCTCGTGTGCCTACAGCTAGACTGTTCTGTAGAATTAAGAGTAGGTGTGCCCCAATGCCTTAAAATTATGTTTCACCACATAGCAGGACCTCATGTGCCTACAGCATGACTGTGCTGTAGAATTAAGAGTAGGTTTGCCCAATCCCTTAAAAATATGTTTCATCACACAGCAGGACCTTATGTGCCTCAGCAAGACAGTGCTGTAGAATTAAGAGTAGGTGTACCCAACATCTTAAAAATGTGCTTCACCACAGAGCAGGACTTCATGTCCTGACACTAAGACTGTGCTGTAGAATTAACAGAAGGTGTGCCCAACGCCTTAAAAATATGTTTCACCACATTGCAGGACTTCATGTGCCTACACCAAGACTGTGCTGTAGAATTAAGAGAAGGCGTAACCAACGCCTTAAAAATATGTTTTTCCACATAGCAGGACTTTGTGTGCCTACAGCAAGACTGTGCTGTAGAATAAAGAGTAGGTGTGCCCAACGCCTTAAATATATGTTTCTCTACATAGCAGGACTTCTACAGCAAGACTGTGGTGTAGAATCAAGAGTAAGTTTGCCCAACGACTTAAAAATATGTTTCTCTGCATTGCAGGACCTCATGTGCCTACAGCAAGACTGTGCTGTAAAATTAAGAATAGGTGTGCCCAATGCCTTAAAAATATGTTTCACCACATAGCAAGACTTCTACAGCAAAACTGTGCTGTAGAATTAAGTGTAGGTGTGCCCAACACCTTAAAATATGTTTCAGTACATAGCAGGACCTCATGTGCCTACAGCAAGATTGTGCTGTATAATTAAGAGTAGGTGTGCCAAATGCCTTAAAAATATGTTTCACCACATAGCTGGACCTCGTGTGCCTACAGTAAGACTATGCTGTAGAATTAAGAGTAGGTGTGCCCAACGCCTTAAAAATATGTTTCACCACATTGCAGGACTTCATGTGACTACACCAAGACTGTGCTGTAGAACTAAAAGAAAGTGTGCCCAACGCCTTAAAAATATGTTTCACCACATAGCAGGCCCTTGTGTGCCTACAGCAAGACTGAGCTGTAGAATTAAGAGTAGGTGTGCCCAATGCATTAAAAATATGTTTCAGAACATCGCAGGACCTTGTGCTTCTACAGCAAGACTGTGCTGTAGAATTAGGAATAGGTGTGCCAAATGCCTTAAAAATATGTTTCCCCACATAGGAGGACCTCATGTGCCTACAGCTAGACTGTGCTGTAGAATTAAGAAAAGGTGTGCCCAGCACCTTAAAAATATTTTTCACCACATAGCAGGGCATCAGGTGCTTATACCATGAATGTGCTGCAGAATTAAGAGTAGGTGTGCCCAACACCTTAAAAATATGTTTCAGCATGTAGCAGGACCTTGTGTGCCTACAGGAAGACTGTGCTGTAGAATTAAGAGTAAGTTTGCCGAATGCCTTAAAAATATATTTCACCACATAGCAGGACCTCATGTGCTTACAACAAGACTGTGCTGTATAATTAAGAGAAGGTGTGCCCAATGCCTTAAAAATATGTTTCACCACAAAGCAGGACTTCATGTGTCTACAATAAGACTGTGCTGCAGAATTAAGAGTAGGTGTGCCCAACACCTTAAGAATATGTTTCACAACATCACAGGACCTCGTGTTTCTACAGCAAGACTGTGCTGTAGAATAAGGTGTAGGCGTGTCAAACGGCTTAAAAATATGTTTCACCACATTGCCGGACCTCATGTGTCTACAGCAAGACTGTGCTGTAGAATTCAGAGTAGGTGTGCCCAACGCCTTAAAAATATGTTTCACCACATAGGAGGACCTCATGTGCCTACAGCAAGACTGTTCTGTAGAATTAAGAGTAGGTGTGCCCAATGCCTTAAAAATATGTTTCACCACATAGCAGGACCTCATGTGCCTACAGCAAGACTGTTCTGTAGAATTAAGAGTAGGTGTGCCCAATGCCTTAAAAATATGTTTCATCACACAGCAGGACCTTATGTTCCCTCAGCAAGAATGTGCTGTAGAATTAAGAAAAGGTGTGCCCAGCACCTTAAAAATATTTTTCACCATATAGCAGGACCTCGTGTGCCTACAGCTAGACTGTGCTGTAGAATTAGGAATAGGTGTGCCAAACGGCTTAAAAATATGTTTCACCACATTGCCGGACCTCATGTGCCTACAGCAAGACTGTGCTGTAGAATTCAGAGTAGGTGTGCCCAACGCCTTAAAAATATGTTTCACCACATAGCAGGACCTCATGTGCCTACAGCAAGACTGTTCTGTAGAATTAAGAGTAAGTGTGCCCAATGCCTTAAAAATATGTTTCATCACACAGCAGGACCTTATGTTCCATCAGCAAGACTGTGCTGTAGAATTAAGAAAAGGTGTGCCCAGCACCTTAAAAATATTTTTCTACACATAGCCAGATCTCATGTGTCTACAGCAGGACTGTGCTGTAGAATTCAGAGTAGGTGTGCCCAATGCCTTAAAAATATGTTTCACCACATAGGAGGACCTCATGTGCCTACAACTAGACTGTGCTGTAGAATTAAGAAAAGGTGTGCCCAGCACCTTAAAAATATTTTTCATCACATAGCAGGGACTTATGTGCCCTCAGCAAGACTGTGCTGTAGTATTAAGAATAGGTGTGCCCAACGTCTTAAAAATATGTTTCACCACAGAGCAGGACTTCATGTCCTTACAGCAAGAACTGTGCTGTAGAATTAAGAGAAGGTGTGCCCAACGCCTTAAAAATATGTTTCACCACATTGCAGGACTTCATGCGCCTACACCAAGACTGTGCTGTAGAATTAAGTGAAGGTGTAACCAACGCCTTAAAAATATGTTTTTCCACATAGCAGGACTTCATGTGCCTACAGCAAGACTGTGCTGTAGAATAAAGAGTAGGTGTGCCCAACACCTTAAATATATGTTTCACTACATACCAGGACTTCTACAGCAAGACTGTGGTGTAGAATCAAGAGTAGGTTTGCCCAACGCCTTAAAAATATGTTTCACTACATTCCAGGACCTCATGTGCCTACAGCAAGACTGTGTTGTAGAATTAAGAGTAGGTGTGCCCAATGCCTTAAAAATATGTTTCACCACATAGCAAGACTTCTACAGCAAAACTGTGCTGCAGAATTAAGTGTAGGTGTGCCCAACACCTTAAAATATGTTTCAGTACATAGCAGGACCTCATGTGCCTGCAGCAAGATTGTGCTGTATAATTAAGAGTAGGTGTGCCAAATGCCTTAGAAATATGTTTCACCACATAGCTGGACCTCATGTGCCTACAGAAAGGCTGTGCTGTAGAATTAAGACTAGGTGTGCCCAACGCCATAAAAATATGTTTCACCACATGGCAGGAATTCATGTGCCTACACCAAGACTGTGCTGTAAAATTAATAGAAGGTGTGCCCAATGCCTTAAATATATGTTTCACCACATAGCAGGACCTTGTGTGCCTACAGCAAGACTGTGCTGTAGAATTTGGAGTAGGTGTGCGCAATGCCTTAAAATATGTTTCACCACATAGTAGGACCTCATGTACCTACAGCAAGACTGTGCTGTAAAATTAAGAGTAGGTGTGCCCAAAGCCTTAAAAATATGTTTCACCACATTGCAGGACTTCATGTGCCTACACCAAGACTGTGCTGTAGAATTAAAGAAAGGTGTGCCCAACGCCTTACAAATATGTTTCACCACATAGCAGGCCCTCTTGTGCCTACAGCAAGACTGAGCTGTAGAATTAAGAGTAGGTGTGCCCAATGCATTAAAAATATGTTTCATAACATCACAGGACCTTGTGTTTCTACAGCAAGACTGTGCTGTAGAATTCAGAGTAGGTGTGCCCAATGCCTTAAAAATATGTTTCACCACTTAGGAGGACCTCATGTGCCTACAGCTAGACTGTGCTGTAGAATTAAGAAAAGGTGTGCCCAGCAATTTAAAAATATTTTTCAGCATATAGCAGGACCTCGTGTGCCTACAGCTAGACTGTTCTGTAGAATTAAGAGTAGGTTTGCCCAGCGCCTTAAAAATATGTTTCATCACGTAGCAGGTCTTTATGTGCCCTCAGCAAGACTGTGCTGTAGAATCAAGAGTAGGTGTACCCAACGTCTTAAAAATATGTTTCACCACAGAGCAGGACATCATGTCCCTTCAGCAAGAACTGTGCTGTAGAATTAAGAGTAGGTGTGCCCAGCGCCTTAAAAATATGTTTCACCACATAACAGGGCATCATGTGCTTATACCACGAATGTGCTGCAGAATTAAGAGTAGGTGTGCCCAACACCTTAAAAATATGTTTCAGCACATAGCAGGACCTTGTGTGCCTACAGCAAGACTGTGCTGTAGAATTAAGAGTAGGTGTACCCAATGCCTTAAAAATATGGTTTAGCACATAGCAGGCCCCTGTGTGCTTACAGCAAGACTGTGCTGTATAATTAAGAGTAGGTGTGCCCAATGTCTTAAAAATATGTTTCAACACAAAGCAGGACTTCATGTGCCTGCAGTAAGACTGTGCTGCAGAATTAAGAGTAGGTGTGCCCAACACCTTAAAAATATGTTTCACAACATCACAGGACCTCGTGTTTCTACAGCAAGACTGTGCTGTAGAATTTAGGTGCAGGTGTGTCAAACGGCTTAAAAATATGTTTCACCATATTGCTGGACCTCATGTGCCTACAGCAAGACTGTGCTGTAGAATTAAGAGTAGGTGTGCCCAATGCCTTAAAAATATGTTTCACCACATAGCAAGACCTCATGTGCCTACAGCAAGACTGTGCTGTAGAATTGAGTAGGTGTGCCCAATGCCTTAAAATAGTTTTCACAACATAGTAGGACCTCATGTACCTACAGCAAGACAGTGCTGTAGAATTAAGAGTAGGTGTGCCCAACGCCTTAAAAATATGTTTCACCACATTGCAGGACTTCATGTGCCTACACCAAGTCTGTGCTGTAGAATTAAGAGAAGGTGTAACCAATGCCTTAAAAATATGTTTTTCCACATAGCAGGACTTTGTGTGCCTACAGCAAGACTGTGCTGTAGAATTAAGAGTAGGTGTGCCCAATGCCTTAAAAATATGTTTCACCACATAGCAAGACTACTACAGCAAAACTGTGCTGTAGAATTAAGTGTAGGTGGGCCCAACATCTTAAAATATGTTTCAGTACATAGCAGGACCTCATGTGCCTGCAACAAGATTGTGCTGTATAATTAAGAGTAGGTGTGCCAAATGCCTTAAAAATATGTTTCACCACATAGCTGGACCTCGTGTGCCTACAGCAAGACTGTGCTGTAGAATTAAGAGTAGGTGTGCCCAACGTCTTAAAAATATGTTTCACCACATGGCAGGAATTCATGTGCCTACACCAAGACTGTGCTGTAGAATTAAGAGTAGGTGTGCCCAATGCCTTAAAAATATGTTTCATCACACAGCAGGACCTTATGTTCCCTCAGCAAGACTGTGCTGTAGAATTAAGAGTAGGTATGCCCAATGCCTTAAAAATATGTTTCACCACAGAGCAGGACTTCATGTCCCTACAGCAAGACTGTGCTGTAGAATTGACTAGGTGTGCCCAATGCCTTAAAATAGTTTTCACAGCATAGTAGGACCTCATGTACCTACAGCAAGACAGTGCTGTAGAATTAAGAGTAGGTGTGCCCAACGCCTTAAAAATATGTTTCACCACATTGCAGGACTTCATGTGCCTACACCAAGTCTGTGCTGTAGAATTAAGAGAAGGTGTAACCAATGCCTTAAAAATATGTTTTTCCACATAGCAGGACCTTGTGTGCCTACAGCAAGACTGTGCTGTAGAATTTGGAGTAGGTGTGCCCAATGCCTTAAAATATATTTCACCACATAGTAGGACCTCATGTACCTACAGCAAGACTGTGCTGTAGAATTAAGAGTAGGTGTGCACAACGCCTTAAAAATATGTTTCACCACATCGCAGGACGTCATGTGCCTACACCAAGACTGTGCTGTAGAATTAAAAGAAGGTGTGCCCAACGCCTTAAAAATATATTTCACCACATAGCAGGCCCTCATGTGCCTACAGCAAGACTGAGATGTAGAATTAAGAGTAGGTGTGCCCAATGCGTTAAAAATATGTTTCATAACATCACAGGACCTTGTGTTTCTACAGCAAGACTGTGCTGTAGAATTAGGAATAGGTGTGCCAAATGGCTTAAAAATATTTTTCACCACATAGCCGGACCTCATGTGCCTACAGCAGGACTGTGCTGTAGAATTCAGAGTAGGTGTGCCCAATGCCTTAAAAATATGTTTCACCACATAGGAGGACCTCATGTGCCTACAGCTAGACTGTGCTGTAGAATTAAGAAAAGGTGTGCCCAGCACCTTAAAAATATTTTTCACCATATAGCAGGACCTCGTGTGCCTACAGCTAGACTGTTCTGTAGAATTAAGAGTAGGTGTGCCCCAATGCCTTAAAAATATGTTTCACCACATAGCAGGACCTTATGTGCCCTCAGCAAGACTGTGCTGTAGAATTAAGAGTAGGTGTACCCAAAGTCTTAAAAATATGTTTCACCACATTGCAGGACTTCATGTGCCTACACCAAGACTGTGCTGTAGAATTAAGAGAAGGTGTAACCAACGCCTTAAAAATATGTTTTTCCACATAGCAGGACTTTGTGTGCCTACAGCAAGACTGTGCTGTAGAATAAAGAGTAGGTGTGCCCAACGCCTTAAATATATGTTTCACTAAATAGCAGGTCTTCTACAGCAAGACTGTCATGTAGAATCAAGAGTAGGTTTGCCCAACACCTTAAAAATATGTTTCACTACATTGCAGGACCTCATGTGCCTACAGCAAGACTGTGCTGTAGAATTAAGAGTAGGTGTGCCCAATGCCTTAAAAATATTTTTCACCACATAGCAAGACTTCTACAGCAAAACTGTGCTGTAGAATTAAGTGTAGGTGTGCCCAACACCTTAAAATATGTTTCAGTATATAGCAGGACATCATGTGCCTGCAGCAAGATTGTGCTGTATAATTAAGAGTAGGTGTGCCAAATGCCTTAAAAATATGTTTCACCACATAGCTGGACCTCGTGTGCCTACAGCAAGACTGTGCTGTAGAATTAAAAGTAGGTGTGCCCAATGCCTTAAAGATATGTTTCACCACATGGCAGGAATTCATGTGCCTACACCAAGACTGTGCTGTAAAATTAATAGAAGGTGTGCCCAATGCCTTAAATATATGTTTCACCACATAGCAGGACCTTGTGTGCCTACAGCAAGACTGTTCTGTAGAATTTAGAGTAGGTGTGCCCAATGCCTTAAAATATGTTTTACCACATAGTAGGACCTCATGTACCTACAGCAAGACTGTGCTGTAGAATTGAGAGTAGGTGTGCCCAATGCCTTAAAAATATGTTTCACCACATAGCAGGCCCTTGTGTGCCTACAGCAAGACTGAGCTGTAGAATTAAGAGTAGGTGTGCCCAATGCGTTAAAAATATGTTTCATAACATCGCAGTACCTTGTGTTTCTACAGCAAGACTGTGCTGTAGAATTAGGAATAGGTGTGCCAAATGGCTTAAAAATATTTTTCACCACATAGCCGGACCTCATGTGCCTACAGCAGGACTGTGCTGTAGAATTCAGAGTAGGTGTGCCTAATGCCTTAAAAATATGTTTCACCACATAAGAGGACCTCATGTGCCTACAGCTTGACTGTGCTGTAGAATTAAGAAAAGATGTGCCCAGCACCTTAAAAATATTTTTCACCATATAGCAGGACCTCATGTGCCTACAGCAAGACTGTTCTGTAGAATTAAGAGTAGGTGTGCCCCAATGCCTTAAAACTATGTTTCACCACATAGCAGGACCTCATGTGCCTACAGCATGACTGTGCTTAAGAGTAGGTTTGCCCAATGCCTTAAAAATATGTTTCATCACATAGCAGGACCTTATGTGCCCTCAGCAAGACTGTGCTGTAGAATTAAGAGTAGGTGTATCCAACGTCTTAAAAATATGTTTCACCACAGAGCAGGACTTCATGTCCCTACAGCAACAACTGTGCTGTAGAATTAAGAGTAGGTGTGCCCGACGCCTTAAAAATATGTTTCACCACATAGCAGGGCATCATGTGCTTATACCATGAATGTGCTGCAGAATTAAGAGTAGGTGTGCCCAACACCTTAAAAATATGTTTCCGCACATAGCAGGACCTTGTGTGCCTACAGGAAGACTGTGCTGTAGAATTAAAAGTAAGTTTGCCAAATGCCTTAAAAATATATTTCACCACATAGCAGGACCTCATGTGCTTACAGCAAGACTGTGCTGTAGAATTAAGAGTAGGTGTACCCAATGCCTTAAAAATATGGTTTAACACATAGCAGGCCCCCGTGTGCTTACAGCAAGACTGTGCTGTATAATTAAGAGTAGGTGTGCCCAATGCCTTAAAAATAGGTTTCACCACAAAGCAGGACCTCGTGTGCCTACAGCAAGACTGTTCTGTAGAATTAAGAGTAGGTGTGCCCCAATGCCTTAAAAATATGTTTCACCACATAGCAGGACCTCATGTGCCTACAGCATGACTGTGTTGTAGAATTAAGAGTAGGTTTTCCCAATGCCTTAAAAATATGTTTCATCACATAGCAGGACCTTATGTGCCCTCAGCAAGACTGTACTGTAGAATTAAGAGTAGGTGTGCCCAACGCCTTAAAAATATGTTTCACCACAGAGCAGGACTTCATGTCCCTACAGCAAGACTGTGCAGTAGAATTAAGAGTAGGTGTGCCCAACACCTTAAAAATATATTTTACCACATATCAAGACTTCATGTGCCTACAGCAAGACTGTGCTGTAGAAGTAAGAGTAGGTGTGCCCAATGCCTTAAAAATATGTTTCACCACATAGCAGGACCTCATGTGCCTACAGCAAGACTGTGCTGTAGAATTAAGAGGAGGTGTGCCCAATGCCTTAAAATATGTTTCATCACATGGCAGGAATTCATGTTCCTACACCAAGACTGTGCTGTAAAATTAATAGAAGGTGTGCCAATGCCTTAAATATATGTTTCACCACATATCAGGACCTTGTGTGCCTACAGCAAGACTGTGCTGTAGAATTTAGAGTAGATGTGCCCAATGCCTTAAAATATGTTTCACCACATAGCAGGACCTCATGTGCCTACAGCAAGGCTGTGCTGTAGAATTAAGAGTAGGTGTGCCCAATGCCTTAAAAATATGTTTCACCACATAACAGGACCTCATGTGCCTACAGCAAGACTGTACTGTAGAATTAAGATTAGGTGTGCCCAATGCCTTAAAAATATGTTTCACCACATAGTAGGACCTCATGTACCTACTGCAAGACTGTGCTGTAGAATTAAGAGTAGGTGTGCCCAACACCTTAAAAATATATTTCACCACATTGCAGGACTTCGTGTTCCTACAGCACGACTGTGCTGTAGAATTAAGAGTTGGTGTGCCCAATGTTTTAAACATATGTTTCACCACATAGCAGTACCTCATGTGCCTACAGCAAGGCTGTGCTGTAGAATTAAGAGTAGGTGTGCCCAATGCCTTCAAAATATGTTTCACCACATAACAGGACCTCATGTGCCTACAGCAAGACTGTACTGTAGAATTAACATTAGGTGTGCCCAATGCCTTAAAAATATGTTTCACCACATAGTAGGACCTCATGTACCTACTGCAAGACTGTGCTGTAGAATTAAGAGTAGGTGTGCCCAACACCTTAAAAATATATTTCACCACATTGCAGGACTTCGTGTTCCTACAGCAAGACTGTGCTGTAGAATTAAGAGTAGGTGTGCCCAGCACCTTAAAAATATCTTTCTCCACATGGCAGGACCTCATGTGCCTACAGCAAGACTGTGCTGTAGAATTAAGAGTAGGTGTGCCCAACACCTTAAAAATGTTTCACCACATAGCAGGACCTTGTGTGCCTACAGCAAGACTGTGCTGTAGAATTCAGAGTAGGTGTGCCCAAAGCCTTAAAAATATGTTTCACCACATAGCAGGACCTCATGTGTCTACAGCAAGGCTGTGCTGTAGAATTAAGAGTAGGTGTGCCCAAAGCCTTAAAAATATGTTTCACCACATAGCAGGACCTCATGTGTCTACAGCAAGGCTGTGCTGTAGAATTAAGAGTAGCTGTGCCCAACATCATAAAAATATGTGTCACCACATAGCAGGACCTCATGTGCCTACAGCAAGACTGTGCTGTAGAATTAAGAGCAGGTGTGCCCAATGCCTTAAAAATATGTTTCACCACATAGCAGGACCTCATGTGCCTACAGCAAGACTGTGCTGTAGAATTAAGAGTAGGTGTGCCCAACACCTTAAAATATGTTTCACCACATAGCAGGACCTCGTGTGCCTACAGCAAGACTGTGCTGTAGAATTAAGAGTAGATGTGCCCAACGCCTTAAAATATGTTGAACCACATAGCAGGACATGTTGTGCCTACAGCAAGACTGTGCTGTAGAATTAAGAGTAGGTGTGCCCAAAGCCTTAAAAATATGTTTCATCACATAGCAGGACCTCATGTGTCTACAGCAACGCTGTGCTGTAGAATTAAGAGTAGCTATGCCCAACGCCTTAAAAATATGTTTCACCACAGAGCAGGACTTCATGTGTCTACAGCAAGACTGTGCTGTAGAATTAAGAGTAGGTGTGCCCAAAGCCTTAAAAATATGTTTCACCACATAGCAGGACCTCATGTGTCTACAGCAAGGCTGTGCTGTAGAATTAAGAGTAGCTGTGCCCAACATCATAAAAATATGTGTCACCACATAGCAGGACCTCATGTGCCTACAGCAAGACTGTGCTGTAGAATTAAGAGCAGGTGTGCCCAACTCCTTAAAATATGTTTCACCATATAGCAGAACCTCATGAGCCTACAGCAAGACTGTGCTGTAGAATTAATAGTAGATGTGCCCAATGCCTTAAAATATGTTGAACCACATAGCACGACATGTTATGCCTACAGCAAGACTGTGCTGTAGAATTAATAGTAGGTGTGCCCAACACCTTAATAATATATTTCACCACATAGCAGGACCTCATGTGCCTACAGCAAGACTGTGCTATAGAATTAAGAGTAGGTGTGTCCAACGCCTTAAAAATATGTTTCACCACATAGTAGGACCTCATGTGCCTACAGCATGACTGTGCTGTAGAATTAAGATTAGGTGTGCCCAACGTCTTAAAAATATGTTTCACCACATAGCAGGACCTCGTGTGCCTACAGCAAGACTGTGCTGTAGAATTAAGAGTAGGTGTGCCCAATGCCTTAAAAATATGTTTCACCACATAGCAGGACCTCATGTGCCTACAGCAAGACTGTGCTGTAGAATTAAGAGGAGGTGTGCCCAACGCCTTAAAATATGTTTCACCACATGGCAGGAATTCATGTTCCTACACCAAGACTGTGCTGTAAAATTAATAGAAGGTGTGCCAATGCCTTAAATATATGTTTCACCACATATCAGGACCTCATGTGCCTACAGCAAGACTGTCCTGTAGAATTTAGAGTAGATGTGTCCAATGCCTTAAAATATGTTTCACCACATAGCGGGACCTCGTGTGCCTAAAGCAAGACTGTGCTGTAGAATTAAGAGTAGGTGTGCCCAACACCTTAAAAATATCTTTCTCCACATAGCAGGACCTCATGTGCCTACAGCAAGACTGTGCTGTAGAATTAAGAGTAGGTGTGCCCAACACCTTAAAAATGTTTCACCACATAGCAGGACCTTGTGTGCCTACAGCAAGACTGTGCTGTAGAATTAAGAGTAGGTGTGCCCAAAGCCTTAAAAATATGTTTCACCACATAGCAGGACCTCATGTGTCTACAGCAAGGCTGTGCTGTAGAATTAAGAGTAGCTGTGCCAATGCCTTAAAATATGTTTCACCACATAGCAGGACTTCATGTCCGTACAGCAAGACTGTGCTGTAGAATTAAGAGTAGGTGTGCCCAATGCCTTAAAAATATGTTTCACCACATAGCAGGACTTCATGTGCCTACAGCAACACTGTGCTGTAGAATTAAGAGAAGGTGTGCCAAACACCTTAAAATATATCTGATCAGACAGCAGGACCTCATATACCAACAACAAGACTGTGCTGTAGAATTAAGAGTAGGTGTGCCCAACGTCTTAAAAATATGTTTCACCACATAGCAGGACCCCATGTGCCTACAGCAAGACTGTGCTGTAGAATTAAGAGTAGGTGTGCCCAACGCCTTAAAAATATGTTTCACCACATAGCAGGACCCCATGTGCCTACAGCAAGACTGTGCTGTAGAATTAAGAGTAGGTGTGCCCAACACCTTAAAAATGTTTCACCACATAGCAGGACCTTGTGTGCCTACAGCAAGACTGTGCTGTAGAATTAATAGTAGATGTGCCCAAGGCCTTAAAATATGTTGAACCACATAGCAGGACATGTTGTGCCTACAGCAAGACTGTGCTGTAGAATTAAGAGTAGGTGTGCCCAAAGCCTTAAAAATATGTTTCATCACATAGCAGGACCTCATGTGTCTACAGCAAGGCTGTGCTGTAGAATTAAGAGTAGCTATGCCCAACGCCTTAAAAATATGTTTCACCACAGAGCAGGACTTCATGTGTCTACAGCAAGACTGTGCTGTAGAATTAAGAGTAGGTGTGCCCAACATCGTAAAAATATGTGTCACCACATAGCAGGACCTTATGTGCCTACAGCAAGACTGTGCTGTAGAATTAAGAGCAGGTGTGCCCAACTCCTTAAATATGTTTCACCATATAGCAGGACCTCATGAGCCTACAGCAAGACTGTGCTGTAGAATTAATAGTAGATGTGCCCAACGCCTTAAGAATATGTTTCACCACATAGCAGGACCTCATGTGCCTACAGCAAGACTGTGCTATAGAATTAAGAGTAGGTGTGTCCAACGCCTTAAAAATATGTTTCACCACATAGTAGGACCTCATGTGCCTACAGCATGACTGTGCTGTAGAATTAAGAGTAGGTGTGCCCAACGCCTTAAACATATGTTTCACCACATAGCAGGACTTCATGTACCTACAGCAAGACTGTGCTGTAGAATTAAGATTAGGTGTTCCCAACGTCTTAAAAATATGTTTCACCACATAGCAGGACATAGTGTGCCTACAGCAAGACTGTGCTGCAGGATTAATAGTAGGTGTGCCCAACGCCTTAAGAATATGTTTTGCCACATAGCAGGACCTCGTGTGCCTACAGCATGACTGTGCTGTAGAATTAAGAGTAGATGTGCCCAATGCCTTAAAATATTTTTCACCACATAGCAGGACCTCATGTGGCTACAGCAAGACTGTGCTGTAGAATTAAGAGTAGGTGTGGCCAATGCCTTAAATATATGTTTCACCACATAGCAGGACTTCTACAGCAACACTGTTCTGTTGAATTAAGAATAGGTGTGCCCAACGCCTTAAAAATATGTTTCATCACATAGCAGGACCTATCCATGGTGGTGCAGTGGTAGCGTTGTTGCCTCACAGCAAGAAGTTCTCCCATTTGATTCTCGGCTGGAGTGCGGTGAATGCCTTCTGTGTGGAGTCTGCATGTCCGCCCCGCGGTTGTGTGGCATTCCGAAAGACATGCGTGAATGGACATACCTTCATTGAAGGTTGGGCATTGAGCCGGCAACTCGGCACCATAAAAATCTACTGCCAATCATTAGCGGACCAGAGTTCCGCTGTGGCGACCCCTAACCGGGAAAAGCCAAATGACAAACAACCACATAGCAAGACCTCATGTCCTTTCTGTGAAATTCCAAACAAAATAATCTTATCACTTCTGGTATTTTCATAGGAAAATATAAATATGAAACATTTGATTTATAAATTTTATTACTATGTTAAAACCAGACAAATTAAAAAAAAATTAATTAATTGATTTATTCTGCATTTCGCCTTGGATACATTTTGCATCAGGAGTTTTAGCTCATCCTTATAAAGCAAGCCCTGCGGTATGGCATAGATGGCGGTAGTTTGGGTCAGAACATTAATATCCGGGCCTCAAACGATTATGCTTGTCTGCAGTCTTGGGATCGATTACTGTGTGACCCTGTGCAAGTCTTTTAATGATACGGTGCTCCGGGGTAAGACAGAAATAGGCCTCTGCTGATCAAGGCTTATAAACATCCAAATGTTCTCTTTTTCAAGAAGTATATTTCATCAAATATCTTCTTACTGTGCTTATTATATTAGCTTTTTGAGTGGCTAGAACTGATTTGTAACATGTGGTCATATTTACAACTTCATGATACTATAACTGTTTTAATCAAAACTAAATATACATTCATGACCCAACAATAACAACCACACTAAAAGTATATAGGTTAAGGACTTTTGAATTCCTTTATTCACAGACCTCTTTAAACACCATTATGTTCTTACAAGTTAGAGGCCATTTAGACTCTGGCTTGTGAGGATATAATGCAGTTGTTATTCTTGGGTCACAAATGTATATTTAATTTTGTTTAATAGGTATTTTATATGCGTTTTATTACAGTACATTTATTTTGTTATCAGGACTGTTTTAATGCTTGTCCCACTTTTTAAGGAAATAAACTAAGAAATGTGGACTGCAACCAATGCCCATGGGCTTCTCTTTCCTATTATGAAACTCGGCATTCTTCATTTCCCTCAGATGTTACTGATACTGTTTTTCCATCTGATTGATTTTCATTCACTGCTGTACTACTGTTTTTTTGAACATCTGGTAGAGCAAGTCTTTTGTCTTACTATACCTGCATATTTTCATTTATTATTACATTTATACGTAGCACTTGCAGATTCAGTCATTTTGTTCAACCATTATGATTCATATGCTATTGTTATACCAAAAAGAATGGAAACTCAATGTGCCAATGCACTTTGACACTTGTGTAATTACACTATGTTTAAGGCAAGCAGCAGCGTTTTAAACAGCTTCAGAAAATAGCCAGTGTCACATGATGAGGGTCACTGACACTCATCTGTCACTTTGGATGTCCACGCAAAGACAACACATTCCGAGTTCTGAGAGAGAAGGAGATTATGTACAAAAGAGAGCTAATTTACTAGGTTAGTTAGCAGTACCTGTATGGGGAGGGGCAGCATTTTACTAATTTTTTTAATGAAAAGATTCTTAAATTACTTAAATGCACTTGCATGGACTATGTCACTGATTCACAATAGGCATTATTTGTCACACAAGTCGAAAATGTTTAATTTAGGGCATAGTGAAGGATATTAAAAGGGGTGGGATAGGTGTTTTTGTAATTTTTATTTAATTTATCTGTTAATTGGATAAACCAGTTGGACACGAGTGCCACAGGAGCAGTGCCGTGGTAAGTGACTTGAGTTAAACAGTAAGTAAATGAAGAATGAAGGAATGAAAGCATGGACCACAAGGAATAGCTTGTCAACAACTGAAAGATTTATCCCTCTGTACTGTCAAACTCCCACCTTCCTGAACAGGGGTTTCTAGATGGTGTAAAAAAAAGGGAAGAGCTGTAAGCAAATGGGGCAACCAACAGGTAGGTCATTCATCTAAACATGATTATTGGAATAAATGGTGGTAGTGAACGAAGGACTGTCTGAAAAAAGAAGTAACTAAAGTGCAAATAAGCTGATGTTCTTTGCATGGCATTACAAAAACATATATGAGGTGCAATAACTCATTGTGATTACAGAACCTTGAAGGTAAACTAACCACACTACTAATATGCCTGGGCAAATCATGCATGATGGTACAACAATGCCCAAAATGTCATGCCAGGTTTCTGAGTGACCACAGAGGAACTGGTGTACACAATCGACTGTATCTCATTTGAAAGAAAAATGACTCATACCTCTGCGCCCCCTATGCCCCCGCTCTTTAAATATACCAACTCCAAGATCGCACTACAGTGTAGTAAAGGGGAATCTTCCCTTTCTGCACTGTACTGTGGGGCGCAGGGGGGCAATTTTGGGGGGGTCTGTGCCCACATTTAAAGGCTGCATTACTGCAGGGTATTAGTAGTTTATATATGGGTTACACAAGTGACACTGAGTACTGGGTTTGATTCCTTCGGTCTACCGCCGTATATATGATGTGGACAGCTAAAACTTTTGTTATCTGTAGATATAAAATGGTGAGAGAACAGAACGATAATGCATGATTATAAATGGCTATAAAGTGTAATAACAACATCTTTCAGATATTTCTATAATGTGATATGATATGAGGCAATAAACTAGTAGGCATGCAAGTAAAAATTTCTTTACACAAAGGGTGGAGATTGCTTTAGCTGCTAAAGAATGCAGAAGGAACTACAGCAGGCTAATTCAAAATGCATAACAACATTACAATGCATGCTGGTATGTGGAATGGAAAAATTATACGTCAAAATATGTAGGACCTCTTGTTTTTCAATACATAATTGAAAAAACAGCAGACTTTTTACCTTCAGTTTCTTCCTTTTCCTGTTTGTACTGCTCAGAAGAACCAGACCTCCAGGGTGCTTCTCTCACTAGTTTATTTGCAGAAATAGTTTTATCAGATATGATGAAATGCAATGTTCCACTAGGCAAATCTATTTTTTTTTCTTTCTGCTGCATACCTTCATCAAAACATAAGCCTCATTTAACTTTTTTACCTGGGGAGAAAAAAATGAGATTGCCTTTCATATCCTAAGAAATACCAGTTTACACTGGTAGGGAATAATAGACTTAATTGACCGTCACGTATAAAAAAAATGTCTCTTAAAATCACTCATCACTCTTAGAAGGTTTTCTGGCAAGGTTAGAACGCCGAAACCAGATTAAATCTCCTAATGAGTTTTCACTAATTAGCATTCCACTCCAAACATTTTGCTGCCTGCCGTCTCAGGGTGCAGACACCTATAGTTATTCAAATCACAGTGTGATGTGAAAAGACTGAAGCAAGAACAGACTTATTTAAATAGGCTGGAAGAAATAGCCGGGCCTGCTGTGAGAACTAAATGAGAAATAAATTGAATATGATTTACATTTCTCAATGCGCTATATGTTTTTTATGCGTCCCAGGGTGACGGAGATGATTCAAGTGTCCTTAATACACTGACCTTTTTTCAATTTTGCTCAAACACATGCGCCTGATCTCTGTTTACATTTTCACAGCATCCTTCATAATATGTCAGGGAGGATATGCTTAAAAAGAGAACAGTGAACAGGATGAAAAGAAGTGTCTAGGGATTTATTCTCTATTGCCTTCACAGGGGGAGAGAAAGAAGATTACAGCAGCAATTCCCATGGGAAGTTATACCAAGTTTCTTCATTGTGCCCTTTGGACCTTTTCTGGACAAAGAATTCATGTGGTTGAATATAACATTGAATGCTGAGGCAGTGAGCTTCTATAGAATACTGAGTTTGATTCCCGCAGCTTCTACTTGCATACTCTTTGGATCTAAACAAGTTAGACTTGCAAGGTCATCGCTAAAATCAGACAGCTAAGTAGAATACATATTAGTAGGTTAGTAAAGAGAACCCTTGTGCATTTGTGAATATAAAATATGTTTTCTGGAAGACAGGGATCAGAAACAGCAATATTTAGCAGGGATGGGCACAGAGTCATAAGCATTTGATTGAGCAAATAGTTTTATTTTGTTGTTTATTCAGTTTTTTTACCAAAGAGCTATCATAAAACTGCTTTAAACAGGTGATTGTGAAAAACAAACCCAGCTTGGCAGGGTATGTAATTTCTTTAGAATTTAATACCTTAGCCTGTACACAAACCTGCCTACTAATTTGCAGAAGATACCCTGTTCCCAGCCAAATACTTGCAGTATTGCTAAATTTGTTTGTCTAACTTTTCTAATTCTATTTTTTTTTCTCTTCCCAGTAACTCATAAGGCTGTTACCACAAGGCATCACCTGATGCTGCATACATGAGTGGTACAGTGAAAAATACGGAAGGTGAAGGTGAAGCGTGTCACTACATCATGGGTTCTGTGACATGTGACACACCACAAAAGCAAGTGCTGTTCTAATCAGTTTAAATGAAAAGGATTCTTCAGGCAGTTGTGTGTAGAAAAAATGCAAGTTGATGTAACATGTCTGATTGATTTCTTTACAATTATATTCCATTTTTGAACGAAAACACAGACTTCACACCCATATTCAAAATTTGATTTTCTGTGGTGCCGAGGCTCACCCACCACACCTCCTGCAGGGCATCTTCATATGTACACCTTTACCATATATATTCAACTCCAAGGTTCATGCATATCAGGGAGACGGGTATATTCTCCCAGCAGTGGTCTTTGTTTGATCAAGGTACATTTCAGTGGTCATTAGCTGAAAATCTTGCTTCCAAAATGGCAAAAGGCCATACTCCCTAGTTTCTATCGCCTGTATATGTCTTCTGTGCCTTTCTCCTATTTCATCACTTTCAATTTTTAATTCTAAGTGCTGACTCATGTTATGTTAGCATAGTCTGTGCATGCTAGATATATTGTAAATATTTTGTGGCACACTGACATTTCCACAGACTGGATTTATGGTCCAGTCTATTAATGTGGTAAAGAGTTAATGCCATGGTGGCAGATAAGATAGTAATGCTGAACAGGTGTGAATAAAGAAGTAGGTAGAAAGAGTGTGAGCAGGCAGATTGCTGCAGTTCAATGAGGCGAAGCAAAGAAGAAACTTCATAAACAAAGCAGAGCAACATGACTGAGAATCCATGAGGAAAGGCAAAGCTGCAGTCTCATGCCTCACTGACCGGCATTCATGAGAATGCGAATGAGACAAATAGCAGGTTGTAAGAGGTATCGGCCTTACTGGAGGGAGTTAGGAGAACTGAACAGGGATCTGGCAAGCTCAGCACCTCATTGGTTCAGTAAAACAGGTGGAACACAGAATGTAACGAACTGTGCAAGGCGTACAGCTTATTTTTTCTGTCCTTTGCACACTAGAAAGGCATCCTCTATGAGGCACCATCACTAAAAAACAGTCAAAGTGAAGCACCTGGAGCCGGAGTAAGTGAAAAAAGCACACAACTTTTGTGTGCTTTTTTCACTTACTCTGGGTCCAGGTGCTTCATTTGGACTGGTTTATAGTTGGAGCTTTTCACCTTTTGTCTCTATTTTTTGAAACTGAAAACCATCTCCATGAATGTTTAGTAAAACAAAATGGCTGCAAGAGAATCACTCCCTTTATGGCACTCTAACACACAGGTGATGCACATGGTAATGCACCTTTGCACCTCTTAAATGTACAGCATGCGTACTGTGACAGGCTGCATTAACAAGCGGACATGTACTGCAAGCTGATGATGTGCAGCTGAAAGTGTCTATGCCTCATGTCACTGATATGCAAAACACAGTAATTCATAGACAGGGGTGGAATCTAGCCTCATTAGCATAAATAAAGTGCAAATGAGTATGTATTAGTGATGTTTACAGGCAATCTACCATTTTAGACACAAAACACATAGCTAGGAAAAAAGAGAAGCAGAATTAGTTCAGCAGCTTTTATCGCTTTCTGACAGAACAGAAGCAGCAAGTGTATAAGTGACAGTCTACATGAGACCTACACTAACATGGTAAGAGATATGTGCATAGTGTCACACAGTGTAAATATCTGCCCTTTGAATGACATCTGTAAATGATTAGTTGACAGGTTACGATTAGCTGGCATGTTTATACTACAACAGGTATCTAATGATGTACCCTACTGCACCCCTGTAAATCTTCACATAACTAGAAGGGGATGGCATCTCACTGACACAGGACAAATGCCCCCTCCCCAACCATGTGCCCTAGCCTGTGTTATGCTACCAGCTCTACCCTACTGCAGTGTTGCACCAGATCACATACAAACCTATAGAAAAGGATAGAAGCACAGTGACACATGGCAGCTATCCCCTCCCCAACCATGTGCCCTAGCCAGTGTTATGCTACCAGCTCTACCCTACTGCAGTGTTGCACCAGATCACATACAAACCTATAGAAAAGGATAGAAGCACAGTGACACATGGCATCTATCCCCTCTCCATCCATGCTGCCCTAGGCTGTGTGTGGAATGTATGAGGCCCCCACAGTGCACCCATCCCAGGATACACAGTTGTTTCCTAATGTGCCAACCTACTTACATTGTGACATAGCAATCTCTTTGCAAACACACACACATGCGCATGTCTTTCTAGTCTAAGTTGTCATGTCCCCCTAGGTGTACACATGTCTTCCAAAGGTGATGGATGGCAAAGACAGGACAACTTCAGCTCTGCAGGGAATGATGTTTTGATGTAGGCACTCAGAACATGTGGATAATTACTGTTCAGGGAAATGCACCCACCAGCTGCTATATGACAATCTGCGGGAAACACTGGTGAATGATGTCAATATTGTAGGCAGGAGGAACTGCACCAGTCGTCAATGTTGCAAGCATGTAAGTGACATGATATGAAGGACCTCAAAGAAGCCATGTAACATAGCAGTGAAAAAGACACCTGGCTACAATGTGTTATCCTATTTCAAGCTCCACACTTTCTTAGAAAGAATCCTTTTTGGCATTCGTACATATTGATGCTGGGGGACCAAGCTTCATAACTGGAGCTATTGATACAGAATCCAGAAGAGCTTAATTCTATGTGTCTCATAGTTCAGCCAGGTATGTACCCCAACTGCCGGAGGCATACGGCAACTGTGTTGGACTGCCTCTTTCCATCAAACATACATGTATCATAGAAACTGAGGGAACTGCTGCCACAGATAAGTGTTTCATATTTAGCTGCAGGAATGCATCTGTCAGCAGCATGCACCCAATGAAGCATGGAACTTGCAGGATGAGAATTATCACACAGAACTGTTAAGTATTTGTATCCAATGGGTACATCACAGGCAAAATAACACCTTTAGAGGCTGAACAACAGCAAGGCAAAAAGGTAAGTCTCCTGCCATGATCTGATGATGAAGCTGCTTGCACTTCAACTCACAGTCACAGGACATAATGACGCCATTCATCTCACTCTTGAATGGACATTCACCTACTTGCTGACATGACACTGTCCCCCCCCCCAACATACACACATTGAACTGCACTGTGTGGCACTCTGCCTACTGGGTGTGAGGGGGGGTCTCCACTACCTTTGATGGAACTGGCCGTCTTACTCCATCTGACATACCCATACCAACCGCTCAATGGACTAGTAGAGCAGCTTGGTGTCATCCATTGACCCAGCTAGCCTCTGACATTAGTGCATTTCACAGTCTCAACCCAGAAATGTGCAAGACTGTAATCTGGGCTTAATCTGCTGCTACATACATAGAAATAGAAATGGATAGTATTGTGCATGGCTTTCAGGAGATGGAGGCCAGAGCTGATGTTATGATTGGCCTTATGAGTTCCACTGTGTGACATTTCACTGCCATTGCCACCTCCATAATGATATTAGCCAGTGTCACCTTTGTTGCCCTACATGCCAATATTTCACTTACACTGCATAATAGTTACAAGTTACACAGTCTGAGCCTGCTATGGGTGTACTACCACTACACCCTTAGCAGCTGCAGGGTCTGCCACAGTGCAGGGTGTCATGGAAAGAGCCACTTCATGTCTGATCTATGTCATGGGATATTTGGGCCTACAGTGCTTCTATAGACCAGGACCATTATGCATGGTCCCATAATGCCTCTCCCACAACTCCCCATCACAGTTGTCCCACTACATGGCCCTGTTGTGGCAGCCCACAAACACCACTGAGAAGGTCATATTTGAAACAGATATCACCTCTCACAATGACTCTCATTTTGACCTCTGGTGACCTGTGAACCTTCACCCCTGTAGACTGCTGTGTGTCTGTGTGCCTCTTGGCATATATGCAAATGACGATGGCTGAGAATCTCTCTTCTCTCCATTACTGTGTTGTGTATGTAGAAATGTCTGGTGTGTCTCAACTCTGCACTGCCCAGCATAGCTTCTAGATAACTTGACTTGCATCATTTTGTTCTGTGTGATGCTGAACTGTCATTGTGTACATGTCAAGGTCCATAGAACTTAACTACCTGTTGCTGCCTTGCCTGCACTCCCATATACTGTCTCTACTTGACAAATTCTGAAAAGGTATGGTCTGGCTGCTTTTAGTCATCCACTACCATCTGTGTTGCTGCTGGTGGATATGGTAGCAGTCTGCACAGCCAGTCTTCCTGTTGTACTGCTGGTTGGTCTGTGGAATGTTGGTTGGCTGGTCTGATGTCAGTGGATCATAGTATGCAGCAGACAGCATGCTATGTATTCGGGCAAGCTGTTGCAAAGACATACAACAATGACCTCAAATGTTTCCAGGCAGCAAAACCTGGACTTCAGTACGCCAAAGACATATTATACCACATTCCTTATTTAAGCAGTGACATTATTACATGAATGCTTGGCTAAGCCTTGTGGATTCCACATGGAGGTTATTAGTTAGAGCTCCAGGAGATAACATGCATCACCTGTAGCACATTGTGGGTGGGGGTGGGGGGTGAGAGATAGCAGACAGTGTTGTGTAGATGCTATGTATGTGAATGCAGATATCAAGGTGCCCCACCACATTGCTCTTACCTTCTGAGTTGCCCTGTGGAATGTCTCTATGCAGGTAATGGAAATAAAGATGTGTTCTATGCCATATATGGGAAGCATGGTCACTGCCAGAGTGCTGTGTGGACACATGGGTTATTAGCCTTTGTGTGTCACACTCAACCTGGCAGCTGATGGAATGGATGCCTTGTCTAATGATATAGTACTCTCCATGGAAACTAGATTGTGCCATTATTGCCACATGGGTGAAACCTATGGCTCCCTTCATTTTGGGAAGACAGGTGATGTCATAGAAACCATGGATGCTAGTTGCTCTCTGCTGTGTTGCTTTGGAAAATCAGATTTTTTCATCCAACATAGAAGCATTGAATTGAGGAACATCCTTGGTGTTCTACACATGGAAGCAATGAATTGAGGAACATCCTTGGTGTTCTACACATGGAAGCAACATATTGAGGAATATCCTTGGTGTTTTACACATGGAAGCAATGTGTTGAGGAACATCCTTGGTGTTCTACACATGGAAGCAACATATTGAGGAATATCCTTGGTGTTTTACACATGGAAGCAACGAACTGAGGAACATCCTTGGTGTTCTACACATGGAAGCAACGTATTGAGGAATATCCTTGGTGTTTTACACATGGAAGCAATGTGTTGAGGAACATCCTTGGTGTTCTACACATGGAAGCAACGTATTGAGGAATATCCTTAGTGTTTTACACATGGAAGCAACAAACTGAGGAACATCCTTGGTGTTCTACACATGGAAGCAATGTATTGAGGAATATCCTTGGTGTTCTACACATGGAAGCAACATATTGAGGAACAGCCTTGGTGTTCTACACATGGAAGCAATGTATTGAGGAATATCCTTGGTGTTTTACACACGGAAGCAACTTATTGAGGAACATCCTTGGTGTTCTACACATGGAAGCAATGTATTGAGGAACATCCTTGGTCTTCTACAGACCTATGACTGTAAGGTACTCAAGGTGTCATCTGTCTGTCTAGTATGCTATGTGCTACACATACTTTAGCATCCACAGGTGCAGGAAGCTCACACATTCCACCAGTTCCATCTCATTAACCATACATGTCAACCAGCACCAGCATGATTTCTCTATCCACCCAGGCCATTCCTGGACCTGTCGGTCCATCAGCTGAAATGAGCCAATCCTCTACTCGTACTATTTCCTATTGTACAACTGGCTCCATCATGCAATTAGAAACTGCTGATTGTGTTTAATGATTTCTGGCAAACACAAGTTGCTGCTGTTGCTGCTAACATATCCGTTTTCACTGCCACAAATTGCTAGCATGCTCTTTACCTTTATACTCAGATGTAACCAACTGCACCATTTTGCACCTGATAATTATGAACTGCATTTTGCTTTCCCTGCCTTCACCTGCATATCATTATGCACTAACTAGACTGCACTCCTTCATCTGCATAGGTGGGAGGCTGGCATCATGGTTAAGGTGTTTACCTTGCAGACACAAGGTGCAGGGTTTGATTCTCACATGGGGTAATTGGCTAGATTTAAAATGGCCCACAAGGGCAGTTAGCCCAGTACTAATCTATGAACCTATTATACAGTCATTTGCATAGCCTCATCTTCTGCAGCTTTTGGGCCATTGCCTCTTAATGTTATATGGCTCTATGAACCACTTCCTACATGTACATTCAGTTTGTTGGTGCAGGAGAGGCCTTTGCACTTCACAAATCATCTCTGAATACACTAACAGTGTATCTAAACTATGCTGCATATCTACTACATTTACTAAAATCAGTAACGGTATATCTAAACTATGCTGCATATCTACTCGATTTACTAAAATCAGTAACAGTGTATCTAAACTATGCTGCATATCTACTCGATTTACTAAAATCAGTAACGGTATATCTAAACTATGCTGCATATCTACTCAGTTTACTAAAATCAGTAACAGTGTATCTAAACTATGCTGCATATCTACTCGATTTACTAAAATCAGTAACAATGTATCTAAACTATGCTGCATTTCTACTCGATTTACTAAAATCAGTAACAATGTATCTAAACTATGCTGCATTTCTACTCGATTTACTAAAATCAGTAACAGTGTATCTAAACTATGCTGCATATCTACTCGATTTACTAAAATCAGTAACAGTGTATCTAAACTATGCTGCATTTCTACTCGATTTACTAAAATCAGTAACAGTGTATCTAAACTATGCTGCATATCTACTCGATTTACTAAAATCAGTAACAATGTATCTAAACTATGCTGCATTTCTACTCGATTTACTAAAATCAGTAACAATGTATCTGAACTATGCTGCATTTCTACTTGATTTACTAAAATCAGTAACAATGTATCTAAACTATGCTGCATTTCTACTTGATTTACTAAAATCAGTAACAGTGTATCTAAACTATGCTGCATATCTACTCGATTTACTAAAATCAGTAACAATGTATCTAAACTATGCTGGATTTCTACTCGATTTACTAAAATCAGTAACAATGTATCTAAACTATGCTGCATTTCTACTCGATTTACTAAAATCAGTAACGGTATATCTAAACTATGCTGCATATCTACTCAGTTTACTAAAATCAGTAACAGTGTATCTAAACTATGCTGCATATCTACTTGATTTACTAAAATCAGTAACAATGTATCTAAACTATGCTGCATTTCTACTCGATTTACTAAATAAACAATGGATTAGTTCATATAGACTAAGAAGTAGACGTATATATAAATTATATATATAAAATGAGGTCGCTTTGTGTCAGCCCCAGTAGAGAACACTGATGTTGCCGTAATTCATTCTGCATTAATCACAACTATATTTAATTATCTTAATTTTGAAATTCAGAGAACTGTCATTTTCTTGCCAATCTTTTGGCTCATAAATCTTTGATATACTTTTGTTTTTATTTAAGATCATTTTGCTTAGTGTTATTGCTTCTATGTTGTTATTTTCTTGAGTCTCCTCTGTAAATGAGCAGTGGTCGTTTATGGCTAATCAAGATACCAATATAATTATCAATAAGCCAGTCTTAGAGAGATTCCAGTGGATGAACAAGAATGCTGGGATTCAGATATAATCCAAATATGCTCACATCAATGCAAGGAAGAAGGACAAAGTTAGAACAGCATCTGATAGGTAGGCAGGAGATGGGTGAACTACATGGCTAAATTTTTGGATAAAGGGATTATATTTCACAATCCTGTCATTCAGTTGAAGGGTGCAAGGAGCTACAGAACTGAACAAACAGTTGACACAGCAAGCTTAACTGAAAACATACTCTGTAGTTATAATGGGAGAGCAGTGAGCATATCAAGAGACCAAGGGGGAGGAGAATAAGGGTCAGCTGACTTGAGAGTAGGGAAGGAAGCATGAGGGTTAGCTGGCATGCAGCACATCTGTGCTGAAGTCAGAAGACTTATTTTGCAATGTGGGTGGTAAGCTTCCAAATTAAGTGCACTGGATATGTTGAACAAAGTCTGATAATGTGGAACAAAGTATGCCGGCGCCAAAATTTCCCACTTTGTTTGGCACACCAAAAATTCATAAAGGTCTAGTAAATCCCCCTTTTAGACCAATCGTAGATGGACGGGGTTCCATCACGTATGCGTGTGCCAAACTAGTGGATGGCATACTTAAACCCTTGTTAAAAACTGAGCCTCAAATTTGCAAGGACTCTTGGAGTTTCTTACAAGGTATAGATAAAATGGTTTTTAATCCAAATTGTACATTTTTAGTGGTGGACATTAAAGACTTGTACACAGTCATACCCCAACATTTGGGTATTGAGTGGACAAGGGAATTTATGCTAAGGAAAAGGGTCCCCAACGATCAAATGAACCTTGTAGAAACACTATTGGAGGTAGTATTGTTCAACAACTTTTTGACGTTTAAAGGTCAATTCTACCTCCAAAAGACGGGTATAGCCATGGGGTCACCCTGTGGATGCAGTTTTGCAAATAGTGTACTTGCACATTGGGAACATCATCATTTGTTTCAAAACAATTTGTATCAACAAAACGTCACTTGGTACAATAGGTACCAAGATGACATGTGCTTCTTTTGGAAAGGGCCATTAGATTTGATCCCTCAATTTATTGACAGCCTTTCAAAAATGACTAACTTCCTATAATTTACTTACTCGATAGGGGAGAAAGAGATGTGTTTTTTAGATGTCAAACTGAGCAAAGACATCTCTAATAACAAATTTAAATCATAAATCTATAGAAAGCCTACCCATTCAAATTCCTTTCTCCACTTTTCAAGTGGTCATCCTTTTCACCAAAAGAAAATTGTGGTGAAAGGACAATTTGTGAGGGCAGCAAGGATGGTATCTGATCAACAAGACTTTGTCATTGAATGTGAGAATTTAAGTGCAAAGTTTGCCATGGGGGGTTATCCAAACTCCTTAATCGAGGAAGTTAGGGAGGAGGTTGCCATCAAAAGGGACACAGGCCACTTTAGACCTCTGTTAGGAGGGGACACTATGCAAACTTCAGCAAAGTCATCAACTAGGGAGACACCACATTTTGATATTAACTTTATTTTCACTTATTGCATTGATCATAACATTATTAGGGGCATCATAAATAAAAATTGGAACATCATTTTGGAAGACACTGTGTTGGCTAAAGCAATAGGTACCAAGCCAAAATTTGTATATAGGAAAGGAGTTAATTTAAAGAATCTGGTACAAAAACCAGTTGCTAACTCAATAAGGAGAAACACTAGTATGTCAAAATGTGGAATGTGCCCTCAATGTAAATATATCCTGCCAGGTAATAAGGTATACATTGGGGGGAAGACCTATTGCATTAATGGTAAATATAATTGTGAAAGTAAAAATGTGGTTTATGTGGCTCTATGTGTAAAATGTTTAGCATTTTACATCGGCAAGACGGAGAGGGCATTGAAGAAAAGGGTATATGAACATATCTATGCCATAGGGAGAAATGATTTAACAAATGCTCTTGCCAGGCACATTTGTGAACAGCTCGATCATTCTTTCTTATTTTCTGTTATCCAACAAGTTAGGATAGGCACCAGGGGGGACCATGGCAACTTTGGTTAGAAGAGCAAGAACTATTATGGCAAATCAGAACACTTGCTCACCTCCCCCCAGGTTTGAATGAGTATGCATCAATAAAATGTATATTGAAATTAAAGGCATTGAGTAGATGAATGTATTTGTTAATTTTACAAATTTTATAAATTTGATATGTGGCTAGAGTAATTATACGTCTTGCTTTCAATGCATTTGTCAGTTGTCATGATTTTACACAACAATATGCATTTTATATCAAAGTTTTTTCTTAATTAATATAGTTAGTTGTTTAGATATATTTTAAGATATATTTAAATAAGTATTGTGTTCACAGTGTACTATTAGTACACTAAGTGTTTGGATGAAGGGTCTTTTTGGAGAGTTGTGTTTAGTATAATTTGGTCTGATATAGAATGAATATTTAAAATTGAAAAGTCAATTTTATATTGTAAAAAATCGTTCGAGTTTTAGAGTGCAATGATTTTATATGTACTTTATTTGTATTTTATAATATATATAAAATATATAAATTGTAAGGAATGCATTATATTTTAATGTAGCATTTGTAGTGTATTTTCAGTGTATCTTTGGGAGTAAAAACAGTTGCCTTTCTTTTTACCATTTTTAACATAATTAAGGGTTTAATTAGTGCTTATTACCTAATTATGGTTTGGATATATGTATACATGTATATATATATATATATATGTATATATATATATATATATATATATATATATATATATATATATATATGTATATATATACATATATACAATATATATATATATACAATGGTTGTATGAATTGTGTAAATGTGGAAGAAAGTCTAATTACAGCAAAAAAAAACTTAAGGAATAGTAAAATTAGAACAAAATGAAATTAGAATAAATGGGTGGCACAGTGGTACCTGGAGTAGCAGTGCATAGCATTGCTGCCTCATAACACCTTGTTCTTTAGTTTGGTTTGGCTGGGGTACCTTCTGAGCAGAGTCTACATGGATTTTTGCTGGGTGCTTCAGTTTTCTTCTGTATTACCAATCATATTATGTAAACAATCTCCATAGCAATACCCAGAATTGCTCTGAGTTACTGCACAATGATACCTCCTATAGTGAGCCAACAGATATTGCCAATATATTGGCTGACAGATTCAGTGCCAACTTTACTCCTCTCTCCCCCCAAAGGACCAATCACAATACCAGTAGCTTGCCAGGCACCCAGTATTACTGCTGCACAGGTTAAAACAGCACTGTCCAAGGCCAAGAATACAGCTTCTATGGGGCCTGACAATATCCCTGGCTGTGTCTACATGAACTACAGAGTGACCTGGCACCTCACCTGTGTTCCCTGTTCAATCACAGCCTCACCTCAGGCTTTGTCCCTACCAAATGGCGCACTGCTACAGTCATCCCTCTCCACAAAGGAGGAGTGACTATAGACCCTGGGAACTATCGCCCCATTAGCCTGATGAGTCTGATATGCAAAGTTATGGAACGCATCATTATGGACCTAATAAACAAGGATATATGGAATTTCCAAACTCAGGATCCCACACAGTTTGGTTTTGTTAAGGGTAGATCATGCCTGCTCAACCTGGTCAACTTCTTTGAGTCAGTCACCAGAGCTGTGGATGAAGACAAGGTGGCTCATACAGCCTACCTTGATCTGGCCAAGGCCTTTGATACCATTCCCCACTTAGGAATCATACAAAAACTCACTAAGCTAGGCATCAACCCCTACATCACTAGGTGGGCTGCAAACTTGCTCACAGATAGAACCCACTGTGTGAAAGTAGCTGACTCCAAGTTAGATTACCAACCAGTCACGAGTCAAGTCCCACAGGGTTCAGTCCTGGTTCCCCTCCTGTTTGGTATCTACTTCTCTGAAGTCCAGGCCAACACGAAGGGACTCTGGCTGACAAAGTTCGTAGATGATTGCAAATTGGGAGCTATTATTAACTCCCCAAGTGATGTTGTCATCCTGCAGAAAGGCCTCACCGAGAGCAATGACTGGTGTCAAAACCATGGCCTTAAGCTCAATGCCAAAAAATGTGTCATCATCCCCTTTGGGAAAAATTCAGTTCCTGTTAGTTATGACATCGATGGTAGTCCACTGAACACAGAAGGCGTTATAAGAAATCTGAGAACACAGGTTGACAGCAACCTCGGTTTTGACCACCACATTGCCACTGTGGTCAGAAAGTCCTTCTATGTGGCACATCTAATTACTAAGTGTTTTTCATCCAGGAGGAAAGAGGTCATTGTCTCCCTCTACTCTTCCCTCATAAGGCCAGTCATCAAGTACAATGCCCCATTTGGCATGTACCATCACTAGACACCTGCAATAACTGGAGAGGCCACAAAAGTACCTCACAAAGATGATCCTAGGTGTGTGTGTGTGTGTGTGTGTGTGTGTGTGTGTGTGTGTGTGTGTGTGTGTGTGTGTGTGTGTGTGTGTGTGTGTGTGTGTGTGTGTGGTTGTCTGTGTATAAGCATGCACATATGTACACATCTGGCTATGGGACTGGCACCCTCTTCAGGATAGGTCTCTATGCCTTCCACATACTGAGTGTTGCAATAAGCTCTGATTTCCCTATGGCTCTGCATTGGATTAAGCAGATAAACAGAGAATTAATGAATGAATGAATGGCAGTAGAGTTAGTGTCCCTCCCCTTGGCTTCTTATTTGCCTCCTTTGAGCTATGTAAATTCCATACCTAGTCTTTAAAAAAATAAAACATGAAATGCTGGGGAAAAAGCTACTACGACAATGCAGTATTACCTGCAGAAAGGCAATTTCAGAAAAGTGTATGGTAAAAGAGATACATTAGGCAAGGTGTCTGGTACAAGCAAGCAGATGAAGAAGTGATAAAAAAATGGCAATAGATGTGAAACAGTCTCCTGTGGACAGAAAAATAAGATGGAAAGATGAATTCTGTTAAGGTCACAGGAATCTGACTAAGCCCCATAAATGAAAAATAAAAGAGAACTAGTGCTGAAAATGAAAATAAAACCAAAATACAAAATGCACTGCAATGTGACATAAAATGGTGGAAAGGGAGATCATAATTATTACTGAAAGAAATGCAAGTCTCCCATTCCTAATTCAAGATCAGCATTTTATTGAGAACTGGAAATTCTGTCTGTGAGGATGTCGTGTATAGTCATCCAGTCATAAAAAATCTTAGCTATCATATGCCTCAACTGTGTCTTATAAAGAACAGCGCCTCATTTTAAGTCTTAAAAAAATCCATGGCGCATGCTGTTCCACATTAAAAAGGTTTGTCACACATTCATTGTTAAGATTTTTAAGACATATCCAAAGTAAATAATGTTGAATCATTTTAATTTCTCAATAAGATGCTTAGTAAACACGAGGAAAGAGTTTTAAACCATGCTGTGAGCTTTTCAGTTAAAGTTGCTAGCAAATATTCTACAAACAATTTTCCCATTTATTCCATGTTATGAGAGATACCTGGGAGCTACGACAGTTATCAATAACAACCAGTGGGTACCCATTGCAACACACTAGCCCATAGCTTTCAGGAATTTGTATCTGAATAGTTCCCAGGAGGTAATCATAAACTGGGAGAAGTCATCTCTAATGCCATTTCAGAAGAGTACCATCAATAGAGCACTATCACACGTCAACGTCTCTCATTTTGGCACTTGCAGCATAGGTAAGGATGCAGTAAAGCATCCAAGCTTAGACTCCCCCCCCCCTGCCCCTTCAGAGTGTCATGCCTGGCATGACCTTCATGCTGCTGTTTGCACACCTGAAAATGTGAATGTTACAATGGACTGTGATGTTTACTAGGCTGTAGGTGTACCAAATACTTGTAGAGATTCTCATAGTGTCAGATCCCTCTCACCAGGACCTGAAGTAAAAAAAAAATCCCACTAGTCTATAAATAAGTTTCCCATTCTGAGTGATGAATCCACTTTATGTGCAAATAGCAAATACTTCATTGACAGGATGGGGAGAATATTGTTGGTTCCCATAGCCCATGAGAATGGTGTCTGCTGAAGATGGAGTTACACATCCGAACAGGGCACACACATTTCACAGTATGAAAAAAAATGTAGAACAATGTCCAATGGGCACTTACCCTGCAGATTCCTTAGTTATTTTATGAATTCTGAGGTAATGCAGTTAAGGGTCTGTTTAGTGAAGGAACTTTCCCTGGTGGCCATTTTTCTATGTGTTCCTCCATTGTACAATGTAATGTGACTAGCAGTGATATGAAGATCAGCGTTCCTCTCAACCTCTTAATGCAAGAAATCTGGCAAAACCATAAATAATGGGGGACAAAGGCCCAAAAAATGGACAGATTTAAAATAGTGCTGTTATGAATGTGGTAGAATAACAGTATTTGTGTTCTCATGCATTTTGTGAAGGATACTAAATCTAAAACTCAAATACTTGTAATTATTTAGTGACTTTACTCATAGATTTGCCAGGAAATGACAAATTTATGAGGAACAAACCAAAAATATGAGGCAAAAATCTGGACATTCTGTGAAAATCTGGACAGCTGGGAGGTATGACTGTAGTTATTGTTTAGTCATTTAGTCAAATCTGACTCTTCATGACTACAAGAACTTTACCACCCAGGCCCATCTGTCAAGAAGTGAGTCAAGTTAAGTAGATAACCAATTTCAGCTGTAACTATGAATCCATCCTATGTATTTGTTCTTTCCTTTTCATCTAGCGCACATAGGTGAAACTAATGTAGACACTTTAAACTTCTTTTTCAAGGACATGTCAGAGATTTTAAGAAAAATAACACTGACAGTCCAATTGTTTCTCATGTTTTAACATCATTAATCTGTTGGTTCTAAGTTAAAAGCAAATATTTCAGATCAAGTGTAACAGAATAAAGCAAAGTAAAAATGTGAAGAGTGCAGCGACATATAGCAAAGCTTTACCATTACATAAGGAAAATAATCAATACCCTAAAGGGGTCAATATGTAATTGATATGGAAGCATTTTAGTGGCCAATGGTTAGCTGTGTTGTTATACTTATGCCACTGTTTCAAATACTGGCCATGACCTGTGTTTGTATGTAAATCCCTGGAAAACATTTTAATAAAAGCTCCAGGGTTTTGCTAGTAAAGTTCTGTTTTGATTTTAGGCTGTTCTCGGAATTATCTCTTCAGTCGTTGTTTTATTACTTTATCTGTAACATGAGCTTTCTGCTTTTTGTATGTGTCTTTTGCATTTCCAGGACAAGTACGATTTGTCTGTACTGTAACAAGAGACAAGCTATCTCAGGTAGTGAAGCCTGCGTATCTTGTCAGCTGTTTTACAAGTGAGGGTAGAGAGGACAGGAGATTGACCAGTCGGTAGGCTACATGACACCAATAATGCAGGTATTGTACCCTACAGCAATTCATGAACTCAGTCATAGGACATACCTTGCGATTTACAGGTCACTTGTGATTGTACATTTTAGGGAGCAATAAAAGTATAAAGTCATGAATACGGACAACAGAAATGAGGACCCTTTGTAAGGGTCTCTGAGATCAGGGGCTTGACAATTTATAAAGATCATGGAGTAGTCCAACAAACAACAAAGCCAGCAGAAAGTTAGTGCAAAATGTTTATTAGCCAACAATTTTAAAAATAAGGTCAGTTTAATCAGTTAGGCTTCATCCACTAATAAATGTTTTACACTTACTTTCTGTTCTCCTTATGGTTTGTTGGATTTTTGCATTCTTTGTGCTGCAGATGGTTTTGGGTGTGCCTGTTACTTGTGCACAGCATTTGTTTGCTTCTGATCGTGGAGTAGTGTTGTGGCTTCTATGGGTTAAGAGCAGACAGTTGAGGAGGTATGAGGAATTGCTAAGTATGCATACATGGCATTTCCCACAGGAGGCATCTCAGCTCTCTGCCAAAAAGCAGAGGGTTAGCCAGGACATGCTCGAGGGACTATATCCCTCAGTTTCCCTGGAAACACCTGGTCATCTTGCAGGATAAGCAGGACATATGGAAGTCTGGAAGTCTGGATACCACTCTATCCTTGCTAGAATGTCAGCCATCACTTGGATGAGCAATTTGGAAAATGGTTGGATTGATAGACATTTTTTAAGTGTAGACAGAAATGACTAGGTAGTCTATTTACAGTTTCTTTGTATCTTTTTTTTTTTTGTCTTTTCATGGTAGCTGTTTGTTGAAGCTAAGCGATGTGACTATCTGTTAGTTATGATCTTGCAAGCCTTTAATTTTAGATTTGGCATTCTGTTCTGTTTCTTTCCTTTTCAGGACAAATGTATACTTGTGTAGTTTGGGGATGTGCATGTATGTGTACATGTGTGTGTGTGGTGGTACGCACGTGTGTGTTTTTGCATACATTTTGTAATAAATAGTTGTTGATGTTTTTTTCCTTCTTAAGTAAGTACTAATTTTTTGAGTTATGTAGGCAGTAGCATCCTGTTCAGGTGTAAAATAATTAATATTTCTTTCATAATTTTGTCCCGCTCTTAGCCCATTGCCTACTGTCTGCTGTTTTCGTCATCTTTCCAGCTTTATAAGTTGCAGCCTCTAAAACTGAAGAGGTACGGAGAGAGTGGGCTATATTTTCTACACCCTGCTTATGTCGATTATCGATGTCTCTCCTGAATAACCAGGTAAGAGAGAGCATTCCTCTGAATTGGGTACTGCTTGGTATCACCTTGTGATTTATGCATTATTTGCACTTATTATATAATGATAAATTGCAATATGAACCCTTTATTCTTTTGGGTTATGGAGTGGGTGAGATTTATCTGCTATTAATAGATAAGATTTGGGATCTGCTATTAATGGACATTATACAATTACCCCCCCATTAATATTCCAAAACGTGCACGCTGATTGGTCAGTGTGCACATTGTAAATCAGACTTATACTAATGGAAAAAGGTCCGGTTGCCCAGACTTTTTCCATTAGTATAAGTCTTTTTTTCCAGCAACGGAGAACGCAAGATCTCCGTTGCTTTTTACACACTGTCTTGCAATGTTAAAGGAGTTTAACATAGCGAGACAGCTTTAAAAAAAGTAATGGAGATCTTCCTTTCTCCGTTGCTTTTTTTAAAGCTGTCTCGCTAAGTTAAACTCCTTTAACATAGCGAGACAGTGTGGGGAAAGCAACGGAGATCTTCCTTTCTCCGTTGCTTTTTTTAAAGCTGTCTCGCTATGTTAAACTCCTTTAACATAGCGAGACACTTTGTAAAAACCAACAGAGATCTTGCTTTCTCAGTTGTTTCCACCCACAGCTCTGATGTACTGCGTAAGCATACGCATGTGCAGTACATCAGAACTGCCGCAGAATACCAGACAGCTGTGGAAGGGCAGCAAGGAGGCATTATACAATGCCATTATTTAAGAAAAGTAATTGTATTTTTTCTTAAATAATGTCATTGTATAATAGCAATAACCCACTTCTGGGTGTGGGTAATGCTGGAGTTACCCACGGTTGTCTTTGTTTGGTGACTCGGTCTTCGACCTCGTGACCAAACCAAATCAACCTTGGGTAAATACAGCACTACCCACACCCAGGCGTGGGTTATTGCTATAATATTCAATTATCTGCAGGAGTATTACAAGAGGCCATATTAGTCAAGAAGTTGCTAAAAAGCTCTGTGGGTTTTGGGCATACCTCTCAAGTGTCCAGATTTCTGCAGAATGTCCACATTTTTGCCTCATGGTTTTGGTCTGTTGTTCATCAGATTTGTATTTTCTGGCAAATCTCTGGGATGATCTGAAGATTGAAGTCACTAAATAATGACATACATTTGAGTTTCAGACTTCATATCCTTCAGAAAATGCACGTTAACTCAAATCCTGTTTTTTTCTAGCAACTTCCTAAGTTAATCATTTATTTATTTATTTATTTATTGATTGGCATTTGCTTACTAGGAAAGTCCACTGGGCCAAGCAGAGTCCATTTTCAGTGAAGCCCCAGGGAGAAAAGCTCCACAAAGGCAATAGTATGAGTGTACATAGTTTTAGAACAGTTAGTAAAGCAAAATGCATTATAAAAACACAAGTAGTACAGTATTAAAAACAAGATGCATTGTACAAAACACATTACCACACAAGTAATACAGAGGAATACAATTTGAGGCACAGATGATAGTTTAAGCCAGTCCAATTACAATTTAAGGCATACTTTAAGTACATCCCAAAGAACTGTGTACAAGCATATACAGAAGAAATGTGTGAAGGAGAAAATAATACTAGATAGGAAGATCTTTGGAGTTAAGTAATAGCTGGTGGAGGCATTGAACAGTTACAAGTCCATAAAATAATACTAGATAGGAAGATCTTTGGAGTTAAGTAATAGCTGGTGGAGGCATTAACAGCTACAAGTCCATAAAATAATACTAGATAGGAAGATCTTTGGAGTTAAGTAATAGCTGGTGGAGGCATTAACAGTTACAAGTCCATAAAATAACACTAGATAGGAAGATCTTTGGAGTTAAGTAATAGCTGGTGGAGGCATTAACAGCTACAAGTCCATAAAATAATACTAGATAGGAAGATCTTTGGAGTTAAGTAATAGCTGGTGGAGGCATTAACAGTTACAAGTCCATAAAATAATACTAGATAGGAAGATCTTTGGAGTTAAGTAATAGCTGGTGGAGGCATTAACAGCTACAAGTCCATAAAATAATACTAGATAGGAAGATCTTTGGAGTTAAGTAATAGCTGGTGGAGGCATTAACAGTTACAAGTCCATAAAATAATACTAGATAGGAAGATCTTTGGGGTTAAGTAATAGCTGGTGGAGGCATTGAGCAGTTACAAGTCCATAAAATAATACTAGATAGGAAGATCTTTGGAGTTAAGTAATAGCTGGTGGAGGCATTAACAGCTACAAGTCCATAAAATAATACTAGATAGGAAGATCTTTGGAGTTAAGTAATAACTGGTGGAGGCGTTGAACAGTTACAAGTCCATAAAATAATACTAGATAGGAAGATCTTTGGAGTTAAGTAATAACTGGTGGAGGCATTGAACAGTTACAAGTCCATAAAATAACTCTAGATAGGAAGATATTTGGAGTTAAGTAATAGCTGGTGGAGGTATTGAACAGTTACAAGTCCATAAAAGAATACTAGATAGGAAGATCTTTGGAGTTAAGTAATAGCTGGTGGAGGCATTAACAGCTACAAGTCCATAAAATAATACTAGATAGGAAGATCTTTGGAGTTAAGCAATAGCCAGTGGAGGCATTAACAGCTACAAGTCCATAAAATAATACTAGATAGGAAGATCTTTGGAGTTAAGTAATAGCTGGTGGAGGCATTGAACAGTTACAAGTCCATAAAATAATACTAGATAGGAAGATCTTTGGGGTTAAGTAATAGCTGGTGGAGGCATTGAACAGTTACAAGTCCATAAAATAATACTAGATAGGAAGATCTTTGGAGTTAAGTAATAGCTGGTGGAGGCATTAACAGTTTCAAGTCCATAAAATAATACTAGATAGGAAGATCTTTGGAGTTAAGTAATAGCTGGTGGAGGCATTAACAGTTACAAGTCCATAAAATAATACTAGATGGGAAGATCTTTGGAGTTAAGTAATAGCTAGTGGAGGCGTTGAACAGTTACAAGTCCATAAAATAATACTAGATAGGAAGATCAATGGAGTTAAGTAATAACTGGTGGAGGCATTGAACAGTTACAAGTCCATAAAATAATACTAGATAGGAAGATCTTTGGAGTTAAGCAATAGCTAGTGGAGGCATTAACAGCTACAAGTCCATAAAATAATACTAGATAGGAAGATCTTTGGAGTTAAGTAATAGCTGGTGGAGGCATTGAACAGTTACAAGTCCATAAAATAATACTAGATAGGAAGATCTTTGGAGTTAAGCAATAGCTGGTGGAGGCATTAACAGCTACAAGTCCATAAAATAATACTAGATAGGAAGATCTTTGGAGTTAAATAATAGCTGGTGGAGGCATTAACAGCTACAAGTCTATAAAATAATACTAGATAGGAAGATCTTTGGAGTTAAGTAATACCTGGTGGAGGCATTAAACAGTTACAAGTCCATAAAATAATACTAGATAGGAAGATCTTTGGAGTTAAGTAATAGCTGGTGGAGGCATTAACAGCTACAAGTCCATAAAATAATACTAGATAGGAAGATCTTTGGAGTTAAGTAATAGCTAGTGGAGGCATTAACAGCTACAAGTCCATAAAATAATACTAGATAGGAAGATCTTTGGAGTTAAGTAATAGCTGGGGGAGGCATTAACAGTTAAAGTCCATAAAATAATACTAGATAGGAAGATCTTTGGGGTTAAGTAATAGCTGGTGGAGGCAATGAGCAGTTACAAGTCCATAAAATAATACTAGATAGGAAGATCTTTGGAGTTAAGTAATAGCTGGTGGAGGCATTAACAGCTACAAGTCCATAAAATAATACTAGATAGGAAGATCTTTGGAGTTAAGTAATAACTGGTTGAGGCATTGAACAGTTACAAGTCCATAAAATAATACTAGATAGGAAGATCTTTGGAGTTAAGTAATAACTGGTGGAGGCATTGAACAGTTACAAGTCCATAAAATAACTCTAGATAGGAAGATATTTGGAGTTAAGTAATAGCTGGTGGAGGTATTGAACAGTTACAAGTCCATAAAAGAATACTAGATAGGAAGATCTTTGGAGTTAAGTAATAGCTGGTGGAGGCATTAACAGCTACAAGTCCATAAAATAATACTAGATAGGAAGATCTTTGGAGTTAAGCAATAGCCAGTGGAGGCATTAAGAGCTACAAGTCCATAAAATAATACTAGATAGGAAGATCTTTGGAGTTAAGTAATAGCTGGTGGAGGCATTGAACAGTTACAAGTCCATAAAATAATACTAGATAGGAAGATCTTTGGGGTTAAGTAATAGCTGGTGGAGGAATTGAACAGTTACAAGTCCATAAAATAATACTAGATAGGAAGATCTTTGGAGTTAAGTAATAGCTGGTGGAGGCATTAACAGTTTCAAGTCCATAAAATAATACTAGATAGGAAGATCTTTGGAGTTAAGTAATAGCTGGTGGAGGCATTAACAGTTACAAGTCCATAAAATAATACTAGATGGGAAGATCTTTGGAGTTAAGTAATAGCTAGTGGAGGCGTTGAACAGTTACAAGTCCATAAAATAATACTAGATAGGAAGATCAATGGAGTTAAGTAATAACTGGTGGAGGCATTGAACAGTTACAAGTCCATAAAATAATACTAGATAGGAAGATCTTTGGAGTTAAGCAATAGCTAGTGGAGGCATTAACAGCTACAAGTCCATAAAATAATACTAGATAGGAAGATCTTTGGAGTTAAGTAATAGCTGGTGGAGGCATTGAACAGTTACAAGTCCATAAAATAATACTAGATAGGAAGATCTTTGGAGTTAAGCAATAGCTGGTGGAGGCATTAACAGCTACAAGTCCATAAAATAATACTAGATAGGAAGATCTTTGGAGTTAAATAATAGCTGGTGGAGGCATTAACAGCTACAAGTCTGTAAAATAATACTAGATAGGAAGATCTTTGGAGTTAAGTAATACCTGGTGGAGGCATTGAACAGTTACAAGTCCATAAAATAATACTAGATAGGAAGATCTTTGGAGTTAAGTAATAGCTGGTGGAGGCATTAACAGCTACAAGTCCATAAAATAATACTAGATAGGAAGATCTTTGGAGTTAAGTAATAGCTAGTGGAGGCATTAACAGCTACAAGTCCATAAAATAATACTAGATAGGAAGATCTTTGGAGTTAAGTAATAGCTGGTGGAGGCATTAACAGCTACAAGTCCATAAAATAATACTAGATAGGAAGATCTTTGGAGTTAAGCAATAGCTGGTGGAGGCATTACCAGCTACAAGTTCATAAAATAATACTAGATAGGAAGATCTTTGGAGTTAAGTAATAGCTGGTGGAGGCATTGAACAGTTACAAGTCCATAAAATAATACTAGATAGGAAGATCTTTGGGGTTAAGTAATAGCTGGTGGAGGCGTTGAATAGTTACAAGTCCATAAAATAATACTAGATAGGAAGATCTTTGGAGTTAAGTAATAGCTGGTGGAGGCATTAACAGTTACAAGTCCATAAAATAATACTAGATAGGAAGATCTTTGGAGTTAAGTAATAGCTGGTGGAGGCATTAACAGTTACAAGTCCATAAAATAATACTAGATGGGAAGATCTTTGGAGTTAAGTAATAGCGAGTGGAGGCATTGAACAGTTACAAGTCCATAAAATAATACTAGATAGGAAGATCTTTGGAGTTAAGTAATAGCTGGTGGAGGCGTTGAACAGTTACAAGTCCATAATATAATACTAGATAGGAAGATCTGTGGAGTTAAGTAATAGCTGGTGGAGGCATTAACAGCTACAAGTCCATAAAATAATACTAGATAGGAAGATCTGTGGAGTTAAGTAATAGCTGGTGGAGGCGTTGAACCGTTACAAGTCCATAAAATAATACTAGATAGGAAGATCAATGGAGTTAAGTAATAACTGGTGGAGGTATTGAACAGTTACAAGTCCATAAAATAATACTAGATAAGAAGATCTTTGGAGTTAAGCAATAGCTGGTGGAGGCATTAACAGCTACAAGTCCATAAAATAATACTAGATAGGAAGATCTTTGGAGTTAAGTAATAGCTGGTGGAGGCGTTGAACAGTTACAAGTCCATAAAATAATACTAGATAGGAAGATCTTTGGAGTTAAGTAATAGCTGGTGGAGGCATTAACAGCTACAAGTCCATAAAATAATACTAGATAGGAAGATATTTGGAGCTAAGTAATAGCTAGTGGAGGCATTAACAGCTACAAGTCCATAAAATTATACTAGATAGGAAGATCTTTGGAGTTAAGTAATAGCTGGTGGAGGCATTAACAGCTACAAGTCCATAAAATAATACTATATAAGAAGATCTTTGGAGTTAAGCAATAGCTGGTGGAGGCAATAACAGCTACAAGCCCATAAAATAATACTAGATAGGAAGATCTTTGGAGTTAAGTAATAGCTGGTGGAGGCGTTGAACAGCGACAAGTCCATAAAATAATACTAGATAGGAAGATCTTTGGGGTTAAGTAATAGCTGGTGGAGGCGTTGAATAGTTACAAGTCCATAAAATAATACTAGATAGGAAGATCTTTGGAGTTAAGTAATAGCGGGTGGAGGCATTAACAGTTACAAGTCCATAAAATAATACTAGATAGGAAGATCTTTGGAGTTAAGTAATAGCTGGTGGAGGCATTAACAGTTACAAGTCCATAAAATAATACTAGATGGGAAGATCTTTGGAGTTAAGTAATAGCTAGTGGAGGCATTGAACAGTTACAAGTCCATAAAATAATACTAGATAGGAAGATCTTTGGAGTTAAGTAATAGCTGGCGGAGGCATTAACAGTTACAAGTCCATAAAATAATACTAGATAGGAACATCTTTGGAGTTAAGCAATAGCTGGTGGAGGCATTAGCAGCTACAAGTCCATAAAATAATACTAGATAGGAAGATCTTTGGAGTTAAGTAATAGCTGGTGGAGGCGTTGAACAGTTACAAGTCCATAAAATAATACTAGATAGGAAGATCTTTGGGGTTAAGTAATAGCTGGTGGAGGCGTTGAATAGTTACAAGTCCATAAATTAATACTAGATAGGAAGATCTTTGGAGTTAAGTAATAGCTGGTGGAGGCATTAACAGTTACAAGTCCATACAATAATACTAGATAGGAAGATCTTTGGAGTTAAGTAATAGCTGGTGGAGGCATTAACAGTTACAAGTCCATAAAATAATACTAGATGGGAAGATCTTTGGAGTTAAGTAATAGCTAGTGGAGGCATTGAACAGTTACAAGTCCATAAAATAATACTAGATAGGAAGATCTTTGGAGTTAAGTAATAGCTGGCGGAGGCATTAACAGTTACTAGTCCATAAAATAATACTAGATAGGAAGATCTTTGGAGTTAAGTAATAGCTGGTGGAGGTGTTGAACAGTTACAAGTCCATAATATAATACTAGATAGGAAGATCTGTGGAGTTAAGTAATAGCTGGTGGAGGCATTAACAGCTACAAGTCCATAAAATAATACTAGATAGGAAGATCTGTGGAGTTAAGTAATAGCTGGTGGAGGCGTTGAACAGTTACAAGTCCATAAAATAATACTAGATAGAAAGATCAATGGAGTTAAGTAATAACTGGTGGAGGCATTGAACAGTTACAAGTCCATAAAATAATACTGGATAGGAAGATCTTTGGAGTTAAGCAATAGCTGGTGGAGGCATTAACAGCTACAAGTCCATAAAATAATACTAGATAGGAAGATCTTTGGAGTTAGGTAATAGCTGGTGGAGGCGTTGAACAGTTACAAGTCCATAAAATAATACTAGATAGGAAGATCTTTGGAGTTAAGTAATAGCTGGTGGAGGCATTAACAGCTACAAGTCCATAAAATAATACTAGATTGGAAGATCTTTGGAGTTAAGTAATAGCTGGTGGAGGCATTAACAGCTACAAGTCCATAAAATAATACTAGATTGGAAGATCTTTGGAGTTAAGTAATAGCTGGTGGAGGCGTTGAACAGTTACAAGTCCATAAAATAATACTAGATAGGAAGATCTTTGGAGTTAAGTAATAGCTGGTAGAGGCATTAACAGCTACAAGTCCATAAAATAATACTAGATAGGAAAATCTTTGGAGTTAAGCAATAGCTGGTGGAGGCATTAACAGCTACAAGTCCATAAAATAATACTAGATAGGAAGATCTTTGGAGTTAAATAATAGCTGGTGGAGGCATTAACAGCTACAAGTCTATAAAATAATACTAGATAGGAAGATCTTTGGAGTTAAGTAATAGCTGGTGGAGGCATTGAACAGTTACAAGTCCATAAAATAATACTAGATAGGAAGATCTTTGGAGTTAAGTAATAGCTGGTGGAGGCATTAACAGCTACAAGTCCATAAAATAATACTAGATAGGAAGATCTTTGGAGTTAAGTAATAGCTAGTGGAGGCATTAACAGCTACAAGTCCATAAAATAATACTAGATAGGAAGATCTTTGGAGTTAAGTAATAGCTGGTGGAGGCATTAACAGCTACAAGTCCATAAAATAATACTAGATAGGAAGATCTTTGGAGTTAAGCAATAGCTGGTGGAGGCATTAACAGCTACAAGTCCATAAAATAATACTAGATAGGAAGATCTTTGGAGTTAATTAATAGCTGGTGGAGGCGTTGAACAGTTACAAGTCCATAAAATAATACTAGATAGGAAGATTTTGGGGTTAAGTAATAGCTGGTGGAGGCGTTGAATAGTTACAAGTCCATAAAATAATACTAGATAGGAAGATCTTTGGAGTTAAGTAATAGCTGGTGGAGGCATTAACAGTTACAAGTCCATAAAATAATACTAGATAGGAAGATCTTTGGAGTTAAGTAATAGCTGGTGGAGGCATTAACAGTTACAAGTCCATAAAATAATACTAGATGGGAAGATCTTTGGAGTTAAGTAATAGCTAGTGGAGGCATTGAACAGTTACAAGTCCATAAAATAATACTAGATAGGAAGATCTTTGGAGTTAAGTAATAGCTGGTGGAGGCGTTGAACAGTTACAAGTCCATAATATAATACTAGATAGGAAGATCTGTGGAGTTAAGTAATAGCTGGTGGAGGCATTAACAGCTACAAGTCCATAAAATAATACTAGATAGGAAGATCTGTGGATTTAAGTAATAGCTGGTGGAGGCGTTGAACAGTTACAAGTCCATAAAATAATACTAGATAGGAAGATCTTTGGAGTTAAGTAATAGCTGGTAGAGGCATTAACAGCTACAAGTCCATAAAATAATACTAGATAGGAAGATCTTTGGAGTTAAGCAATAGCTGGTGGAGGCATTAACAGCTACAAGTCCATAAAATAATACTAGATAGGAAGATCTTTGGAGTTAAATAATAGCTGGTGGAGGCATTAACAGCTACAAGTCCATAAAATAATACTAGATAGGAAGATCTTTGGAGTTAAGTAATAGCTGGTAGAGGCATTAACAGCTACAAGTCCATAAAATAATACTAGATAGGAAGATCTTTGGAGTTAAATAATAGCTGGTGGAGGCATTATCAGCTACAAGTTCCTAAAATAATACTAGATAGGAAGATCTTTGGAGTTAAGTAATAGCTGGTGGAGGCGTTGAACAGTTACAAGTCCATAAAATAATACTAGATAGGAAGATCTTTGGAGTTAAGTAATAGCTAGTGGAGGCATTAACAGCTACAAGTCCATAAAATAATACTAGATAGGAAGATCTTTGGAGTTAAGTAATAGCTGGTGGAGGCATTAACAGCTACTAGTCCATAAAATAATACTAGATAGGAAGATCTTTGGAGTTAAGTAATAGCTGGTGGAAGCATTAACAGTTACAAGTCCATAAAATAATACTAGATAGGAAGATCTTTGGAGTTAAGTAATAGCTGGTGGAGGCATTAACAGCTACAAGTCCATAAAATAATACTAGATAGGAAGATCTTTGGAGTTAAGCAATAGCTGGTGGAGGCATTAACTGCTACAAGTCCATAAAATAATACTAGATAGGAAGATCTTTGGAGTTAAGTAATAACTGGTGGATGCGTTGAACAGTTACAAGTCCATAAAATAATACTAGATAGGAAGATCTTTGGAGTTAAGTAATAGCTGGTAGATGCATTGAACAGTTACAAGTCCATAAAATAATACTAGATATAGGAAGATCTTTGGAGTTAAGTAATAGCTGGTGGAGGCATTAACAGTTACAAGTCCATAAAATAATACTAGATAGGAAGATCTTTGGAGTTAAGTAATTTCTGGTGGAGGCATTGAACAGTTACAAGTCCATAAAATAATACTAGATAGGAAGATCTTTGGAGTTAACTAATAGCTGGTGGAGGCATTGAGCAGTTACAAGTCCATAAAATAATACTAGATAGGAAGATCTTTGGAGTTAAGTAATAGCTGCTGGAGGCATTAAAAGCTACAAGTCCATAAAATAATACTAGATAGGAAGATCTTTGGAGTTAAGTAATAGCTGGTGGAGGCATTAACAGTTACAAGTCCATAAAATAATACTAGATAGGAAGATCTTTGGAGTTAAGTAATAGCTGCTGGAGGCATTAACAGCTGCAAGTCCATAAAATAATACTAGATAGGAAGATCTTTGGAGTTAAGTAATAGCTGGTGGAGGCATTAACAGTTACAAGTCCATAAAATAATACTAGATAGGAAGATCTTTGGAGTTAAGTAATAGCTGGTGGATGCGTTGAACAGTTACAAGTCCATAAAATAATACTAGATAGGAAGATCTTTGGAGTTAAGTAATAGCTGGTGGATGCGTTGAACAGTTACAAGTCCATAAAATAATACTAGATATAGGAAGATCTTTGGAGTTAAGTACTAGCTGCTGGAGGCATTAACAGCTACAAATCCATAAAATAATACTAGATAGGAAGATCTTTGGAGTTAAGTAATAGCTGGTGGAGGCATTAACAGTTACAAGTCCATAAAATAATACTAGATAGGAAGATCTTTGGAGTTAAGTAATAGCTGCTGGAGGCATTAACAGCTACAAGTCCATAAAATAATACTAGATAGGAAGATCTTTGGAGTTAAGTAATAGCTGGTGGAGGCATTAACAGTTACAAGTCCATAAAATAATACTAGATAGGAAGATCTTTGGGGTTAAGTAATAGCTGGTGGAGGCGTTGAACAGTTACAAGTCCATAACATAATACTAGATAGGAAGATCTTTGGAGTTAAGTAATAGCTGGTGGAGGCATTAACAGTTACAAGTCCATAAAATAATATTATATAGGAAGATCTTTGGAGTTAAGTAATAGCTGGTGGAGGCATTAACAGCTACAAGTCCATAAAATAATACTAGATAGGAAGATCTTTGGAGTTAAGTAATAGCTGGTGGAGGCATTAACAGTTACAAGTCCATAAAATAATACTAGATAGGAAGATCTTTGGGGTTAAGTAATAGCTGGTGGAGGCGTTGAACAGTTACAAGTCCATAAAATAATACTAGATAGGAAGATCTTTGGAGTTAAGTAATAGCTGGTGGAGGCATTAACAGCTACATGTCCATAAAATAATACTAGATAGGAAGATCTTTGGAGTTAAGTAATAGCTGGTGGAGGCATTAACAGTTACAAGTCCATTTGGAGAGGCGATATGTGTGGAGGATGGTTTATAAAGAGCAATATTAACATTTATTCCTATTTTGGGCCTTTGTCCCCCCATTGTTTCAGGCTTTGTCCACATTTCTTGCACTACGTGATTCACAGGTATGTTTTTGAGTTAGTTAGAACTACAGAAGCAAGCTTACCTTTGAGGGGATTTTAGTTAAGAATGGTTTTAAATGAAGGCTGAACTTATACCAAATCCTGATGTAGCCATGATGGTTTTTGTCTGACATCATTGTATACCCCTCCTCATATTAATATTCACTAGTTTTTAGCTATGCCCCATCACCGACACACTGAAAAACTTTAGTCAAAGACAGCAATATTATACAATCACAGGTGTTGGTAATGTGGCAAACTGATATTCACTCATTTTTAGCTATGCCCCATTACTGACACACAGAAAAACTTTAGTCAGAGACAAAAATATTATACAATGACAGGTGTTAGTAATGGGGTGAACTGATATTCACTAATTTGTAGCTATGTCCCATTACTGACACCTGTGATTGTATAATATTGCTGCCTTCATGTAAAGTTTATTCAGTGTGTGTTCCAACCTACAGTTTATAATTTCACAGGTTGAATTACAAGCTTATAGCTTAATGACCTTTTAGAAATCTGACGTCTCTTTTTCCTGTACTGAAATTTACATGTACCAAGGTATTCTGAAAGTGTGAATGGACTGGCACTATTTTAAGATCAGGGGAAGCTAGTTTTGAAGTCAAGGAGCTGTTGAGTGATACATTTATCCCATTTGTACACTGTTATTCAGTATTATAATGGTGACTGCCTTTGCTTGCCCAATGTCCTTTTCACTGGTTTGCTCCAGATGGAGAGTCAAAAGGAGGGGATACAAGTTTTTGGAGCCTAGAAAAAAAAAGTAGGTTATTTCTCTGGAAGTGTTATGGTATTGAGCAGAGAGACAGCTTTCAAGTCTGTTTCAGTAACCATTTGCCAATATTCTTAGACATGCTGAATGTGTAAAGTGTGCAGAGAAATTGTATGGATTGTAGTGAAGACCTTTCTTCACAAAGTGGCAAACTGCTGGAGAAAATATAAATTCTTATCTACGACTGCATCAACTCATTTACAGCAAAATCTATCTCAAGTTGTTCTCCTCAATTACGTTAGGTGATGTGGCTCACTTGCTTTATAAAAGTTCCTGTGCTGCATTTATTTATTTATTTAAGGCTGAAGGCTAAGACTTTCTTTTTGCACATGATGGAAGATGCATTGAACTCTTTTTGAAGCTACTGTCTCTGATGGGATGAGGACCATGTTACCCAGTCTGCGGCCATTATAAACATAATCAGTCAGAGTTCAGTGTTAGCAATCCATGCATATGAGAAGGAGATGATGGAAAACGCTGAACTGAGAACTGAACTGAACGTTTAGCACCATACTGGAAACTTCAGCCTGTGAGGAGAGGTGACATCCCACCTTTCCCAGATGGCTTCTATTGGAAATTCAGTCTAGCTCAGTAGACTGCATACGTAGTGACACCTAAACCCATTGAATATGGTTAGAATTTGTTCATAGTACACAGGGGTCAAAGGCCTTAAGCTAATAATTTAAAGTAAACTATTGTATCCTAACCATCACTTCTGCTTCTTGTGTCTCACACACATACATCTACTGAAGTATTTACTAAGCAGCAGCATCCATTCCAGGCCAAGTCAATAACACATAGGGATGAAACCTTCCCTATAACCATAGCCGGCCTTAAGCATAGGCCAACTAGCTGGCCGCCTATGGTGCTGCTCTAGCAGGGGCACTTTTCTAGTATTTATTGTTTATTTATTTATTTTTTTTGTAGTAAAGAAATGGTTTCTTTAAAATATGTTGAATGAATACAGAAAAAAAAACAAAGAGTAAGATGCAGTCAGAAAATGGAAGAAAAAAGTAAGCTGGATGGTGTCAGTAGACCAGGATGGGGGTGCCGGGTGGTGTGGGAGGTGATGTGGAGCCCTTTTGCCTAGGGCACCACTTGACCAAAGGCTGCCCTTGCCTGTAACACAAATGACCTGGGATCGATTAGTAATGCAAGTGCAATAGGAGTCAGCAAGGGAGCATGAGAGAAGAGTCTGATGTCAACTTGCCCATACTGGTGGGACTGGACTGTTGAAATGCTGACCCCTGCTGGAAGACTGATGCACAGCATGCAGTGTATGGGTAAAAAAATGAATCAATTCATGTCCAGATGCATTGCCTAAAACAGCCTTCTTTTTCCATCTTATTCCTGTTCCATCTTCCATTCCTCTTCCACCTGTACAGAGCTAGAAGAATCACATTAATTCAGTCTTCTTTACCTCCCAAAATGACTGTAATGGTAGCCCCTTGGGTCATTACTTGCTCAGAAATGGTAAACATCAAGAATCTCTCTGTAACATAAACTTTCAGTACTGTGGGGAGACTCTCCCAATATGTTAATCTAGATCACCTACACTCTGACTGCGTCCATGAATCTCAGCTTCTACTGAAAAATTACATCCAAATCATTTGTGGCAAACACACACCATTTGGTCCATTACTGTTAATTCCCTTCCTGGTGGGTGCAACTGCTACAGCACTTATCCATTCCCATATGTCTGCACAAATTGTGTAAGAAACACTCTAGGGTTTACTGTACTACATGTATGACACAGGTGATGGCAGCCTAGATACTTGTGCTATTCCCAGTGATCATTTCACAAACTCTGTCCATTGCCCCACCCTGGTTTTCACAAAATCCATTAAGTCCAATCCATCTTCTCCTTTCAATACTCCAATCAATTTAAGTTCTTTAGTCAAGCCTTATCCCCTACTGTGGTCAGTTATTGTGGTATATATTTCAGTTGAGCACCCATGCTGTCCATCTGATTTCATAATTCACCTGCAGCCACAAGCATCATGGAGAGTTGCTGAGCATGTCACAGTCAGCATAATCAGCTTCAGACAAGCACAGTCTTTTTATTTATCCTTTCAATAATCAGAATCGGTTTTACGAATAACACTTCACTTTTTCCACACTTCTCATTTCCAGTTATTTATTTTTTATCATCAACAGAACGTAGCTGTGGCAGCTAGCCTTTCTGTGAGTTATCATTACCACACATTTATTATTATTATTTCCTATCATAACTATTTCCATTTTTTAACCATCATTGTAAAAATATAACCTTCTGAAATTTAACTGGTGTCACTCATGTAGAATTTAGTATGTTGTGACCAAAGATATAACTTTAATCATCAACATCAAGACACGGAGCAAACGTGGAGGGCATGCAGTTATATCAGCCACCCTAAATCTTCTCTGAAGTTTGCCCCGTTTAATTTTCGCTCATGCAAGTTAGAAATACAGTGTCATTGGCTACACTTCTGTTTTTCAAAAATTCAAATGTAATATTGTACTAGCTAGAAAAATTGACAGCTCCATCTTCAGTTGGATAAAAAATAGTTGACCTAAACTTAATCCAGCAAAAGAATGATTGATAGGCCACGTACAGCTCATCAGTTCATGCATTGCAGGCATGCTGCTTCATTACAATCATTTTTCTGGTTCCCTATCAAAAATTTGAGACCTGTAACTGCAATTGTCACTACTGTGAATAATAAAGTGTGACTCAAAATTAATTAATTACAGTGAATTTTGAAATTCACTGTTGTGTTTCTATAGCATTTCATAGACAAGTTTCATATATGTGTTTATGAATATGAAAGCATGTGAACGTCTGTATGTGTGTGTGTGTGTGTGTGTGTGTGTGTGTGTGCGTGTGCGTGTGCGTGTGCGTGTGTGTGTGTGTGTGTGTGTGTGTGTGTGTGTGTGTGTGTGTGTGTGTGTGTGTGTATACATATATAAATTTCTCGATCTGTTTTTTCCTATACATATTATTTATTTATTTTATTTTATTTTACATTTGTTGACCGGGCTAGTCTAACTGGATACATGTCCATTTTCAGTAGAGGCCCGAGGAGAAAAGCTCCACTGTAACAGTCTAAGGTAACACACTAAGAAAAAAATATACAAAAGGATAACTAAACTACTAAGCAGGAGTTATTAACTAATTAGCATAAACAAAACAACAGAGCAGCAATTAGCAAATCAAAAACACACAGCAACAACAGCAATATTTAAATACAGAATTGCATTTTTATAGCATCTGGACTTGGACTTGACCTATCATGAAAAAAAAAAACTAAATAATACCTGTGCAAGGCATTAGGTAGTGCAAAGTAAGTAGAGGTAATAGGAGGTAAAACATAAGAAAGAGGAAGTCACAAGCTGAAGAGAGTCTAGGAGAAACATTGTAGTGATGGGAGCAGTGATACAAGCTAGATGGAGACAAGGCAGTGTGAGAGAAGGAGAAGTAATACCTGTCCAAGATGATGGTTGTGTACAGTGCAGATAGAGGTAATGGGAAAAGAGGTAAAAAGATGTGGAAGTAGGAAATAAGAGTCAGTCAGGAGTACAGCAAGGGCAGAGCCAGTGTGATTTGAGGTGGGTCTTTAAATGTTTCTTGAAAAGGTGTGTTGAGGTCAAGGTAGTAAGTTCAGTAGGGAGCTTGTTCCAGTGTGTACCCACAGCATTTGAGTAAAGGGAGTCACCTGCTTTGTTCTGAGATGTACATGTGGCTACTAGAAGTTTATTAGCTGAGCGTAGGTTAGTGAGATTCTTATAGGGGGAAATAAGAGTATTAAGAATAGGTGCATTAGAAGGGAAGTGGAGTATCCTGTGGGTAATAGTCAGTTGCTGAAGTAGAATGAGATTTTGCAGTTCAAGCCAACCTAGCTGTCTGAGATTTAAGCAATGATGAGTCCGATATGGGGCACCTGTAGCAAACCTGATAATGTTGTGGTAGGATGAGGCTAGTTTTGACAGGTTTGTTTTTGATAGGTTAATAAAGGTTGGAGAGGCATACAGTAGTGTAGAGATGAGATGTGTTTGAGCTAAAGATATCCTAGTCACTGGTGTGAGAAATTGTTTAAGTCTATAGAGAGCACCTATTTTTTTGTTAACTGTTTTTATAGTTAGATTGATGTGAGCATGAAAGTTTAGTTGATTATCTATTGTGACACCAAGCGGTTTTGTGGTGCTATCAGGTGATATAAGCATGCCATTGTTAGAGACAAGAGTAAAGGAAATTGGGATGGACTTATAAGTTGGAGTAAACAATAGTAACTTAGTCTTTTTAGGATTAAGGAGGAGACAGATGTGTTTGAACCAATTTTCTGCTGCAGTAAAAACATTTTGGGTACATGAATGTAGTTCAGCAGGAGACGTTGCAGTGCAGATGAGGGTAGAGTCTTCTGCATACTGAATGCAAGTGGAGGATGGGAGGGAGGTATTCAGGTTATTAATAAAGATGGAGAAGAGGAGGGGACCTAGAATAGAGCCTTGTGGGACTCCAATGGAGACTGGGAGCTGGGAGGATAAATGGCTGTCCCAGAGAACTGCTTGTTGTCTATTTGACAGGTAGGAGATGAACCACTGAATAGCCATTGTGTCAAGAGAAAGGGATTTAAGCATGTCAATCAGAAGATGGTGATTTACCATATCGAATGCTTTTGAGAGGTCAAGAAATAATGCAGATGAGAATAGATTATTGTTGGGATTTTTGTTGATGGAGTCTATAAAGGAGAGAAGGGCAGTGGTGGTACTATGGAATGGTCTAAAACCATGCTGTGAGTCAGCAAGTATGTTATTATGGAGAAGGTGCTCTAGAAATTGTTGGTGGACACATCGTTCCATGATTTTAGATAGAGGAGAGAGTAGGGCTATCGGACGGTAGTTTGAAAGTTCAATTGTATTTCCCCCTTTATGTAGAGGGATGATATTGGAGATTTTCCAGAGAGACGGAATAGTGGATTCGGTTATGGTTCTGTTTATTAAGATGGAGACTGGGAATGCTAGTACCTCTGCAGCTAGC